>NW_007251115.1:19987-205536 GCF_000164805.1 Carlito syrichta | reverse complement strand
TCCACTCACCTCAGCCTCCCAAGGCACGGGATTACAGGCTGAGCCACCAAGCCTGGCTTGGAATAATATTCTTATACTCAGAATTTTTACTGTACTATGCAGCTCTTATTATGAGCTGGTGGTTATTAATTGAAAAAGAAAAAACAAGACAAAACTCCAAACTGAGCTCAATTATTAAATGCTAAAGCAAATAGTTTTCTTTAATTCTGTACTGAATCTAAAGGAAGCTCTAAATTACTTTTTCCCAAGACTTTTAAGTGTTTTCAAAATAGTTTTCCCAACTTCATCATGTCTTTACACTATTCCTACAGACTACAAAACAGCCAGTAGCCTAACCAGAAATCAAACCCAGAATATAGTCACAGCCTTTCTATAGCTAAGTGTATGACTGTGGCTAAGTCACTTTTTCACTTTGCCTCTCTATCTATTATAAAAGACTTAAATAAAGAATCTTTTGATCTATAGAGGTTAAAAATTAACATAACCCTGTTGAAAGGTACTATCTATTTAAATTATGAATGACAGAGGGAAAAAAGGGCAGGATTTTTTTAAAAATTTGACATTTTTTGAAAGAAAATTCCTTTCCAGTTCCTGAATCTATTAGCTGAAGTTCTTACAGAGGTCTGTCAAATAAGAGACATAAAAACAATTACTTCCCCCATTTTCTGCCTCCCCTCCCTGTACTGCCAAAAAAAGTACTATGCTTGGGGATGCTGTTTTTCCATTATATATTAGAAGGGGGGAAAAATATGGCTTCTGACACACAACAGAATGTTCCATACCTAAGGTCTGAAGTCCCTCTTGAGAATTCTTGAGTTATGTGTCAGTCTTTCTTTAGAGAAATTGGTTTATCTTGAGTGTCTGCTAATTAAATAACTTTCAGGGACTTAGGATATTACCTGATTGTCTGGAGGAATGACACCATGAGATAAGTTTAACTAACAAAATTTACATGGAGTCAAACTGGGTGATATTTCAAGCTTTATAAGTAGATGACTAAAACATAATTCTCTGCTAAATACAAGTGGTTTGTTTGTTTGTTTGTTTGTTTTTCTTAATATGAAGTTATTATGGAGGAATATAAGACTTGGTTAGGGTGAAGAAGTAGAAGAGATCTAGAAAGATAGACACAAAAGAGGTGTAAGAAAGAGTCATGTATGCATGTGAGAAAGAAAACACACTGGGGAAACTAAGACAGATTCTATCCCTGACAATGACACAAAAATCTTTCCTCCTTTGAGCTTTCACAATTGGTTTTCTTCCTACATGTGGGAGAATGAAAGTCAGTGGCAGGAGCTGAGTTGAAGAAATGCTGAGTGACCCAAGAACACTGTTACGTTTAATTTTAGGTCGAATAAACTAGGAAGTTCTAAATTACAAAGTAATTACATAGCTAAAAATTAATGAAAAGACCTAAAAATGATGATGATGTCTAATAAAGCCAAAAAGCTGTTGTTATTCTTAAATATATGTGCAAAATAACTATAACATGAATTTGAATAAAAATTATTTACGGCTACACATCACATGTGGGACTCTATGCTAAGTGATTTATACATAATCTTTCATTTACTTTAATTCTTTTAATCCTTGCAATTATTCAATTTAGTAAATCTGTTGTTCTCATTTAATAAGGGAGAAAACTGAAGTTCAGTGACGTTAAATAATAAACTCAAGATTCTAATTTAACTGGTATGGGGTAGAGTCCAGGTGCACCTTTTTCTTTTTTAAGCTTTCCAAGTGATTTTAGGTACAGCTAGGATCGAATCCTACTACTATAAATGACAGAACTGCTATTAAAATGTGCATAATAAAATTGAGATAGATTCTAATAATAAACATAAGGCTAAAACTATAAAACAGCTAATGAAAAACATTAAGGCTAGGAGCAAGCAAATAAATAATAGAACAGGACACAGAAAGCAATAATGATAAAAAATTAATAAATTACACTTCATTAAAATGAAAAACTTTAGCTCATCAAGATGCTATAAGGAAAATGAATAGGCAAGCCACAGACTGGGAGAAAATATTTGCAAAACATAAATCTGACAAAGGACTGGTATCCAGGATATATACAGAACTCCCACCTTCCAATATAAGTATCTAAGTTTTAAAAATGAGCAAAAGATTTGAAAAGGCATTCCATAATGGAAGACATACAAGTGGCCAGTAAACACATGAAAATGTGTTTAACACCATTAGTTGTCAAGGAAATGCAAGTCAAAGCTATTGATGTACAATATTTTATCTAAGACTCTTAAGTACCTGTCACAAGCATTATCACTGGTCCACAGTTTTTAAAATTTTAATAACTTCAGTACTTATGCATAGGCAGTAGTTTTTCTAATTCAGATTCTATAAATTTATTTGCTTTTGTCTCTAAAAGGTATTTTTCTCTTCCAAAAAGGTAATTTTTTTGGCTTGGTGATCAAGTACTTGAAAGCAAACTACAGCATATAAAAGAAAGGATGCTCCCTTAAAGTTCTGTATCTTCGAAAAGTCACTTTGATTTTCTTATCAATTGCAGATATATCTTCTAACCTGGGGGGAAAATAAGCATAAGGGTTTTGATTTGCTTCTCTTTGGGAAAAGATCAGCAACTATAAATATTTCCTGTTGACTTTAATTATCCTTTGGGATAGCAGAGTAGCCTACACCATTTATATTTTATGACCACACTTTATCTTAGCTAGTATCAAAAGAATTCCAGGATTTCTTCTCACTTTAAAAACAAAATCTAAATTTTATGCTGTTGAACTAAAAAGAAGAAAGACATCAGGAACATCAAATATTTGTAAGAATAAGCATAAAGCTCATAACACAGAAGAGTTTTATTTGATAAATACTGGCTAGAAATACAAGGTTAAGGTGAAAAGTTCATGACAAACATTACAGGCTGTTAAAAAAGACCTCTGTAGGGCCAGAGTGACATAAATGGGGGCAGGAAGTGACCTAACGCACCACTCATGGTTCACAGAAAAAGATGTTGCAATGTCCTGCCTACAGATTATTTTCTAGAAAAGAAAGGAGAAGAAGGCTAAGCCCTGGGAAGAAATCCCGGAGCATTTTGATATTTCGCAGCACATGCTGTGTGGGTAACCACTGAGGAAGGCTTTTTAAGGAAGTAGCTGATGGCCTATCTGCTGGTGCCATGCTTTTATTTAACCACTGGTTATTAGAGCAGGTTTCTGGAGGTTGAGATCAAAATTTAAAAGTGAATGAGTTTTAGAGTCAGGTCTCAATTCTGTTGCTCAGCTGACTTAGGTTATTCTGGATACATTTCTTTACCAGTCAGAGCTTCTACTTTCTCAAGGGTATAATGAGGATAAAATCACTACCTATCAGGGTTTCTGGGCACATGAAATGAGATCAAACATATAAAAATCCAGTTCAGTGCCTATTGTACATTAAGCACTCTGTCAATATTAATTTGTTTTGCTTCTTTCCTTTTCAAAAGTAAACCATTGGTTTAATAATGCCAAAGAAAACATTTACAGCAAAGCTTCTCCCGGTCATAAACTACTTTGGTAAAGTAGAAATACTAAGAGGAAAAACCCTCTTGATCTCTTCCAAGGTCATTTAGACATTTTCATGCATACATGGAGAGCTGAGAAGTGCCCACCATTTCCGGTTTTCTCTAAGCAGTCTGTTATGAAATGTAGGTAAAAGTTTATTTGGGGAGTATACTTGTTTTTGAGTTGGAGTCTCATTCTGTTGCTCAGGCTGGAGTGCAGTGGCATGCTCATGGCCACTGCAACCTCGACCTGCTGGGCTCAGGTGATCCTTCTACCTCAGCCTTCCAAGTAGCTGAAACTACAGGCATGTGCCACCATACCCAGCTAATTTTTTGATTTATTGTAGAGATAAGGTCTCACCAAGTTGCCCAGGCTGCTTTCGAGCCCATGGGCTCAGGCAATCCTCACACCTCAGCTTCCCAAAGTGCTGAGATTATAGACATGAGCCAATGCGCTTGGCCGGGGAGTATAGTTAATTTGTAAAAATTATGTTTTTTTTCCCTGAAGAAAAAGACAACAACAACAAACTGCCAAATCTAGCATAAGCCATTTGTATAAGCAACTTTCTATTACTTTTGGCAGACTAAGAAAGTAAAACATATGAAATTCTCAACTTGGCAAAATCTCATCTCTACAATAAATCAAAAATTAGCCAGGCGTGGCAGTGCATGCCTGTAGTTCCAGCTACTTGAAAGGCTGAGGCAGAAGGATCGCCGGCACCCAGCAAGTACTGCTTAATGATGACATATCAATAAAAACAATCTTCTTTACTATGAAAAATTTCAAACATTCATAAATTGTTTTGTCAAATCTCTCTGTATCTAGGGTCCAGTTTCAGTGATTATCAAAGATCCCATTTTAAAGCTGGAACTTCAAGATACTGTCTAATCTGTTTATTTCAGACAAAAGCAGCATGCTTTTAGAAACATGTACCTTCAGAATGGTATTTCCCTCAAGGGGAAGAAAAGTCCTACAATTAAAGCCTCAAAGTCACAGTATAAATTACCCACATTCTGATGTTTTTTAAAAAACCTCATTGATTTCCCTATTCCTAAATAACTTCAGAAAAGAGCAGATCTTCCAAACTTGTGGAGTTTTTGCTTTGCAGAATTTCTTAAGTCAACTTACTATGAGTAACAACGATAGAATTCCTGATGCGTGTATCATAAATCTTTCCAAGGGCCTTGGGAAGACAACGTGCGCAAGAGAAAAGGCTAGGGCAGGAAGGTACACAGGATACATTCACACACACTTCAATATGTTCCAGATTTCCAGAATGTTAAGATTCCATTCTTACATCACAATTCTTACACAGCACCATCACATCACCTTGGATAACCTAATCACCCACTAACACAACTGCTCTCACCACTTCTCCAAAGTCATCATAAAACCAGAAGGAACAGTCTTTTTCATAGCTGCCACAATGTTTCTGTCCCTTTACCCCCTTACTATTAAGAAAACCACTTGTGGGATGTAATTGAGTACCATTTGCTGTCTCTGCTGTGGGAAAGCCCTCTATTCTTCCCAGGGGACAAAAAAGAACTTGCTGCAACTAGAAACAAACATAAGCAAAAGAAAGCAAAGCTCCCCCATCCCCCATATCCCTTAGGCAGCCTCAAATTATATGCATACATGAGCTGATTCATGTGGATGAGTTTTTCACTAGGGAGAAAGCTTGGGTTCCTCAGAGATCTAGAAAATTCCAATTAAACAGGCTAGATGAGGAAGGGTGATATCATCATGCTCAGGAGCAAGCTTCAGGCCTAAACACATTAATCAGAAATGACTCTATGGTTAGCTTATACACATGACATCATACAGTCTGATCTGCGGTCCCTTCCTGCCCACTGAGAAGTGCTCACCAACATCTGACTTAATTCTTTCTAAAGGAACTTGTATTTCTTTAGACTTCAATGTGAGCTTCAAAATCTGCAAGTAACCAGCCATGATTTCCCAGAAGATACATTTGGCCAATGCCTTTTTCTAAGCCCTGGCAATCTGGTGTTTGCTTCTCAAAAGGTAACATTTATACTCCTCTGAGAGTAAACCAGGCCCTACCAGGTTGCTGGATCACAACTCACTTTCGGGAGTTAAATATTTAGGGAAACAATATGCCTTGGGAAGACAATGAGCATGAGAGAAAAAAAAAAGGAGGATAGAGAAAAAAAAGTTAGGAAAGAGCAACTAGGAACATGAGAGGTGATAGACAAAGACAAAAGAAAGGTACACTCAATACCTTTGGGAAGATGATGCTGTCCATGTCATCACTGGGTGAGTGAAAGAGGTCAGAATCACTCCCAGATTCTCTTTTAAGTACACCTTGTTTTGAGGCACACTCTCTGCCCAGTCCAACATCCAGTAAGTTCTCACATTCTGAAAAAGAAAATGCATTCACCAATACTTTAGCTTCAGCTCTCTACTCCAATTCTAGGTTGATACAGTTACTACAGGAAAATCATAAGTTTGCCATGTTTATCTTAGGCACAGAAAGATAAAATAATGATTTGGAACTATATCCTACTTCTATGAAAGTACCTAAATAATAATATTTTCCTCTTTGTAGTTAGGAAATTATTTTTCTTTTGCCACCAAAATCCAAAGTCCATTACTAGTAAACTATGTGATAGGGTTTGCGGCCAACTTCTGTTTTGAGATTAAAATTCTTGCCAGAAGCATCTTACCTTACCAAAAGGGGGGGCATACCTAATAAACTTATCAGTATATTAAACTTATGGGTTCTCCTGAGCAATAACAGAAATATAATTTAATTTTTCCTACCTTAAATAGATATTATATTGGGAAAATAATGTACTAAAAAGTAGAAAACTATATCACCTAGAATCTGTTTCCAGTTCAGTAACTAGAATGAAGATTCTGGTGAACCAGGGGGAGGGGTCCTTGACAAAACACTGAGTAAACCTAAAAATTAGTAGCCTATAATTAACAAGGAATTAGCTCTTCTCTCCTATTTAACTCTGTAGCAAAAAGGACACGTGACCTGGTAGCAATAGGGTTAAAGAGGTTTGCTCGGAAGGCTGAGGTGGAAGGATAGCCAGAGCCCAGCAGGTTGAGGCTGCGGTGGCCGGGAGCGGCCACTGCACTCCAGTCTGGGTGACAGAGTGAGATTCCAACTCAAAAAAAAAAAAAAGAGGTTTGTGGATGGTAAAAACAACCACCCAAAAGTCAATTATTGGGTGGATATAAAACTTTTTCAAGGAGTTTTGAATATAAAAGTGATGCATCTCCATTTCAGTATTTTAATAAAATGTAACTTATTATCTAGTCTGTGTACCATTGTGAAAGCACATTGGTCTCTTTCTACTTAATGCCAGCTGCTTGTCTTTTACATATATCTCAGTATATGTTCCACCTCTTTATTTGCTTTTTCATGCAATTTGAATGGACAACTTCAAGGAAACATACACTTTAAAAAATCTTGTGCTGGCATGAGTTTGTCCTGTATAATCACTAGTAATATCTTTATGTCCCCTGAGAGGGGACATCTGAGTGGAAAAGGTTAATGTGTGATCTGGACAGACATATATGCATACTTCATCAAATCTGCAGGTGACTCTAAGTGATAAACAGAGGAATAAAAACCTGGATATCTAGCAGTTCATGAGAAATCTAACTAGAGGTTTTTGTTGAAAGCAAATTTAAAAGAAACTAACTGTACAAGGTGATGGCAAAACAGTAACAGAAACACTAATAGTTTTACACTCTATTAATAGATAGAATATTGGAATCTAAAATGGGGACAGTCCTGTTACTATGTGCTATCCAGATCATACTCACAGGATTGTGCTTGTTCCTAGAAAACATTTAATCAGAACACTGACAAACAAAAATGTAATCTAGCATGTAGTAAATTAAATAAAAACAAAATAATGAGGTCACAACAGTGAAAACACCTGAGATACATTCAGCTTCAGAAGACCTTGAAGAAAATATTCCTAAGGACAGTCATAGCTTCCCTCTGTGCTGTTCAGGGGACAGAACAAAGAACACTGAGTGTAAACTGCAAAGCTTCACTATGACTTCTGAGCAATGGGTTTGGCAGTCTCATAAAGTACTCACTTTACCAGAGAACTGGAGCAGAGACTGAATGACTATGTCAAGATATTACGGAAGAGATATCCAGACAGAGAAGGAAGCAGAGACTGGACTAGATAACTTGTAGTCTCCTTTGATTCTTAGATTCTACGCTTGCATTGTAATTTTGTTTGTGTGCATGCACACACACTGAAAGTGGAAAAGTTCTAATTAATAATTAATAATTGATAATCATTAACTTATTTGCCCCTGGTAACTTAGAAGAAAGGTCAGCTGAGCACTGGATTGGTATAAGTCATGAATAGCTTGCCAACAAAATGATCTTTTCTGTTAGTTACACATCTGACTAGGTACTGGAAGTAGTCAAGTAAAAAGATATTTAGTGTTGGTGGGAGGCAGTTTTCAATCTTGTGATAGAAATGAATATATTAAGAGACAATTTCAACAAAAAGTTATACAAAAGTGAGGCGGGACCCATGGATTTTTTTTTTTTTTAATAGCCCTGCCTTTAAAAGACTGGAAATTATGGGTATTCTGAATGTTTCTTCCCTTCCCTCACCCCCATTTCACAGAGTATGCAGTAACTCAGGAGGAGTTGGTGAGTGTGCTCTTTCTATTCTTCTCGTTTCCCACTTGGAAAAATCAAAAACTCCATTCCATGGTTGAGGGAAAAATAGGGGGGCTGGCCAAGAAAGAAAGGGCTGTCACAGCAACTATGCTGAGATGCTAGCTGTCCAGCTGGCAGTCTAACAGACCACGTCCAGATTTCAGACTGGAAAACAAACCAGCTCAAGATATTCTAATGGAAAATTCAGCCCTGGTAGGAACAGCTCACCCAGAAAATAAACTCAAGCTAGCACTACAAGAGAACAAGTATGGGATAAAAAGAGTCCACTGTGTGAGATTGTGTTGACTGTTAGGGTAGGAAGAAGAGAAATAAAAAAAGGAAGAGATAAGGACCATAAGCCATTAGAACCTCCACAACCATGTGAAGGGGGATCCCTAAAGGCAAAGCTAATCCATGCCCTGTGTCTTGTGTGTTGGTCAATTTTCAAATTTAATACAATTTTTCCCTTCTTCCTTTATATCCCCTTTCTAAGGAATAATGTGGAGCAGGATAGCAAAGTGTAAACAAGAGCAAAGAACCCTGGCTTTAGAGTTTGAATGATCTGGCTTAACTTTAGGTCTGACTACTCATTATAGGCAAGATTGCAGGCAAGAAGTAATTTGTCCTCTCTAAATTTCCATTTCAATACAGTAGCCAAAGGTCTGGTCCCCACCACACAGCAGGTGTGTGCTAGATGTACCTAATGAAGTTAAGGCTTCATTAACCTTTAAAGTTTGATTCAGTAAGCATCTGGATGACACTACCTTGAAGATGGGTACAGCCGGGCCATATACAAATCTGTCTGTAATTTTGTGTACTGAAGTTATTAGTGTTTTAACGCCAGCAGAACATACACATTTCTTTAATTTTATTTATTTAATTTTTTTGAGTTGGAGTCTCACTCGGTTGCCCTGACTGGAGTGCAGTGGCCGCTCCCAGCCACTGCAGCCTCGACCTGCTGGGCTCCGCCGATCCTTCCACCTCAGCCTTCCAAGTAGCCGGAATTACAGGCATGCGCTACCATGCCCGGTTGATTTTTAAAAATTTATTGTAGAGATGAGGTCTCGCTACCCAGGTGGGTCTCGAACCCGTGGGCTCAGGCAATCCACTCAGCTTCCCAAAGGCGTGGGATTACAGGCTGAGCCACCGAGCTCGGCAGAACATACACTTTTAAAGATGCTATCTAGACATGACATAGATGCAAACAAATTGTAGTTAAACTAATTGTAGTTAAAGTTCTTAAACTAACCCATGGTAATCTTAATCCTACCTTGTATTTATCCAGGAATGAAGAGTATACAAAATTATTACTATTATTATTATTATTATTATTATTTTGAGTTGGAGTCTCACTCTGTCACCCAGGCCGTACCCGGCCTACAAATTTATTTTTCAAAATATTTCCTTATTTAGTATAATACTATTTGTCTCTTGAGAAGTATTTAAAAAGTAAAAGAAAAAAGCCCTGCAAAGCAAAGTAGCTGGGATTCACAAAAAAACAATACCTAAAATAAAAATCTCAAGTCTGAAGTTCAGTAGCATAAATCAGACCCTAGATTTTGTTTAAACTGAAATCTTAAAATAATTATGACAAAATTCAAAATTATGCCCTGGAGAATATGTTCAAAGGGATTCAAAATCATATCTCTAAATGAACAGCTTAAACAACAACCTGTGGAGACTCTTCCTCCTATGAAAATTCGAATTCTGAGCAACCTCATTTAACCTTTACTTGGTAGAAAGTTTCACTGTTTGGGTGGTTGGGAGTAATTACAGTTTTAGAAAAAGTCCCAAACAAGTTAAGGAACCAAAATGTAGTCAGTAGTATACATTTAAGTAGACGATTCTAGGCAGAAGGCAGGAAAGGTGTCAGTTAAATCTGTGAAGTCTCTATCTTATAAAACTTGGAGATCCTAAACACAATAGCATAATATACCCTTTAATCACTCTCAAAAAGTGAGAACAAAAAAATGCTTTTCGTGTTTGTTTTCAATACATTCTTTGTAGAAAAATCAGAGAGGTGAGAACCAGCAGGAAACCTCTTTAAACAAATTTGGTTTTAACTCTACTGCAGGGCAACTAAAGCTAAACTTTCTTAAAAGACCAGCAAATAAGAAGTTCTAGGTAATTTTTGAAGCGGATCAGTAAAAAATGGGAAAGTAAACAGTGTTTGCTGGGTTCAACAATCTCAAAAACTCATAATGTAAATTACTAGTATTCACCTAACAGCTATAGGAACAGACACAGGGACTTGTAATTACTCGCCATGTCATCTGTACACTACCACCCAGTAAGGCAAGTTAGTAACACTTTACAGATGAGAGACAATAGAGGACATAGACATGAGGGAACACACTTTACGCCACAGGGAGTTAGTGGCTAAACCTGGTTTTAAAGGTGGAAATCCTAACTAACCACAAGTCATGCACTGGGTCATTAATAAGCAAGGCCATAAGAGTCTCCTACCCTATGGATTGTTACTACTAACTCAGAGGTGATGAAGGAAAGACTCCATTCCTGACAATACTTCCAAAGTATAATTGTTTTCAACCTTGGCTACACAATAGGGCAATCAAAGGAGCTTATAAAGATTCTGATGCCCAGGCTACACCCCACGGTCAGAATCTCGGGGGACAAGACTCAGGCATCAGTATATGCTTAAAGCTTGTTTGCCCAGATAATTCTAATGTGCAGCAGAAATTGAGAACCCCTGGTTAAGTCCTTCATAACATATTTATAATTCTACCAGATTAAAAAAACGTGTATGTATATGCATAGCACGTGCCTTCACAAATGAATTTAAAAATCATAAAGCCACACATGAAGTCTGTTATTACTAAAATAAAAGTAATTACACGTGCTCATCTTCAATTGTAAGACAAAATGCTTACAAAATCAAATCACATCATATAATTCTTTCTTTGATTTATTGAATGACATGCAAAGGAAGGGCAGCTCTCCAAATAAAATGATCTGTTACTAGAGTGAGACTGTGGCTCCAGAAAATGGATGGAAAATCTCAGCTTACCTGGGTTCTGCTTGGAAGCCAAAAGAGATGCTGCATCAGGGCATGGCTCTATTGTACACCAGTTTTCTCTATTTATCTGAAAGAAAAGGAAAACACCAAGTTTCAGATATTAAAGTAACATGAGATGATTTTACAGCTGCTGAAACTGTATCTACTGTATCAATATGCCTATCTTTTTCTTTAATCCAAAGTGAGTAAAATTATGTCAATGAAAAAAAAAACCTTTCTGCAATACAACCCAGGCAATCTGTACTTAATCAAGGCTCTAAAGAGCTTGTTAATAAAAGTTAGGCATACAAAAACTGTTGAAAAAGATATACAAAGACTAAAGCCATGGTGTAGGCCAAGGGTGAAATTTTAATAGAGCAACAGATGAAATCAGCTGAACACCAAAATACATATGTGATGCCTCAGTTTGCAAGTTTCAAAAATACAGAAAAAAATTTCTGTATGAGAATTACTATATACCACATACTATGTAACAAATTCTACATATATTATCTCTATGAATCGCCACAATAGCTTCACGAAGCTTGTCTTTATACAAAGAAGAAAAAGGCGAAGAGAGGTTGCTAAAGTAATAAACAGCAGGACTGGTACTAAAATGACAAGTCTGCGTAATGCTAAAAAGCAAATCTACTCTCCTCTACAAAAATAAAAAAAGAAATTTCTATTTAGCCTTTACAACTCCAAATCTTCTTAACATTATAACCCTCTCTATAAACTTGAACTAATTTTTAAAATTACCATTGAAGATTTCAACACTTCTCCCTCAGTTAATCGATAAGATCAGTAAACAAAGAATCAGCAAGGATACAGAAAACTTGAAAAAAATTAACCAATTTTATCTAACCATCACATTTAGAACACTCCACCCAATTATAGCATAATACACATTTTTTCAAGCACATGAATTGCTCATATTCTGTGGCATAAAACAAATATTCTATAGCATAAGGCAAATCTCAAATTTAAGAGAATTAAAATAATAAAAAGTAAGTTTTCTGATCACAACAGTATTAAATCTGAAACCAAAAGCAAAAGGTACTTGGGGAAAAAAAAATGAATATTCGGAAATTTTAAAAAACCAAACTTCCAAATAACCCATAAATCAAATAAAAATATTAAAGAAAATTAGAAAATATTTTAAACTGAATACAAATTTTAAAAATTACATATAAAATTTGTGGGAACACAACTAAAGCGATGCTAAGAGAAAAACTTATAACATTAAATGGAAATATTAGGAAAGAAGGTCTCAAATCAGTGATCTAAATTTCCACCTTAAGAAACTAGAAAAAGACAGCTGGGCTCGGTAGCTCAGCCTGTAATCCTGCGCCTTTGGGAGGCTGAGGTGAGTAGATTGCCTGAGCCTGTGGGTTTGAGACCTGCCTGGGCAACTTGGCGAGACCTCATCGCTACAATAAATCAAAAAAATTAGCTGGGTGTGGTAGAGTGTGCCTGTTGCTCCAGCTACTTGGAAGGCTGAAGCGGAAGGATCACCAGACCCCAGCAGGTCGAGGCTGCGGTGGCCAGGAGTGTGCCACTGCACTCCAGTCTGGGTGATGGAGTGAGACTCCAACTCAAAAAAAACAAACTTCAAGAGTAAATTAATCCAAAGCAGAATAAAGACAATAAAGAATAGAAGTCAATGAAATGAAAAAAGGATAACAATAAAAGCAATGAAACCAAAAGTTGGTTTCTTAAAAAGGTCAATAATATAAATAAAACTCTAGCTAAACTGATTGAGAACAAAATACAAGTTACAAATTACTGGTATCAGGAATTACAGAAGGACTTCATTACAGATTGTAAAGATGCTGAAAGAATAAAAGAATGTTATACACTTTACTGCAATAAATTCATCAAATTAGATGAAAAGGTAGCATTCCATGAAACTATACAAGCTACTAAACTATCAAAATATACTTAAGTGGCCAGGCTTGGTGGCTCAGCCTGCAATCCTAGCACTTAGGGAGGCCAAGGCAAGAGGATTGCCTGAGCCTAGGAGTTCGAGACTAGCCTGGGCAACATAGTTAGACTGCTTCTCTAATGTAAATAAAAAAAATTACCCAGACGTGGTGGCACACATCTGTAGTCTCAGCTACTTGGGAGGCTGAGGCAGGAGGATTGTCTGAGCCTAGCAGGTAGAGGCTGCAGTAGCCATTACCATGCCACTGCCATTCCAGCGCGGGTGACAGAGTAACCCTCTGACTCAAATAAATAAATAAACAGACAAACAAAAAGGAATACCATCTTTATACACCAGAAGACTCAATACAGGTGTCAGTTGTCCTCAAATTAACCACTACATGATTTTAAGACATACTATAAAAGCTGCATTAATCGAACCAGTGTGGATCTGGTATATAATATAGATCAGTGAAAAAAAGAGAAAATTCACAAACAGATCCTCACATATATGATCCACTAATTTAGACAAAGGTGCAAAGACATTTCAATGGTGAAAAAATACTGTTATGAACAAATGATGCTATAACAAATGGATATTCATATGTAAACAAACAAATTTTTAAACACTCCCTAAGATCTCAAACCTTACCATTTACAAAAATGAATTCAGAATACATCATATACGTAGATATTAAAGCAAAAACTATAAAACTTCTAGAGCACTTTAATTCATGACAGTTCCAAATTGGAAACAGCCCAGAGTATCATCAAATGGTAATAGGTAAACAAATTGTAATTTGTTCATGCAAAGCAATAAACTCACAATAAGAAGGCATGAATGGCTGGTACAAACAACAATATTGATTGATCACAAGAGTACTATTGCTAAGTTAAAAAACCAAGTCAGACACAAAAAAATACCTACTATATGGTTCTATCTACATAATAATTAGAAGAGGCAAAACTGTAGTGACAGCACACATATGAGTGTGATTTGTGCGATGCTCAGAAGACTAATTGTGCAAGGGGACAAAAGGCAGCCTTTGAGCTGACAGAAATGTTCTTGTCATGATGAGGTAGTGATTACACAATTTAAACATCTGTCAAAACTCCTCAAACTATAAACTTAAATTGCATGCAAATTTACACCCAATAAAGCTGAAAACATATATTCCCAAAGTAGACGTATAAAACAGAAAATAAACTAGTCTTCTCACCTTGTGCTTGCAACTCCCAAGCACCTGATATCCCTTTAATCTAATTAAAACCAAAATACTCAGCTGTAATTCAAAATAATATAAATAGAAATATCTAAACCAATAGTTGCATATTTGTAATGCTCAAAGACAAACCATGATTTTTATTTAATACCCTCTAAAATATAGTATGTACCTACTAGATTTCTGATCACTTTGGTGAGTGGATACTAAACTGTTCTGCGGATAGAGATCAACAGTTTTACTTAGTAGGCCAAGAAGGATAAGATAAAAAGCTAGCAGATATTTTGTCAAATTATAACTATGTGACAATAGAAGATATGAAAGGAATTAAACTGCTTGCAAATAACTGAAAACTAGAATCACATGAAACAAACGTCATATCATTTGTTCATTTCAGGTATTCCACTATTACAGAGAGGAAAGGCAGCAGGGACCACAGTCGTCAAGGTTTTAATTCCTGCTGTGTTGCTAAATGACATTCAAAATTTATAAGTGATCCTAGGCCTGGCACGGTGGCTCATGCCTATAATCCCAGCACTTTGGGAGGCCGAGGTGAGAGGATTTCGTGATCCGCAGGTTCGAGACCAGCCTGGGCAACTTGGTGAGACCTCATCTCTACCATAAATCAAAAAATTAGCCAGGCATGGTGGTGCATACCTGTAGTTCCAGCTATTTGGAAGGTCGAGGCTGCGGTGGCTGGGAGCATGCCACTGTCCTCCAGCCTGGGTAACAGAGTGAGACTCCGACTCAAATAAATAAGTAAGTAAATAAATAAATAAAAAAATAAGTGTGATCCTAAGTGGAAAAGAATCTTCAGCAGGTTCTCTGGGATTTCACATATCAGAATATTCTTTGCAAAATGCAATTTGGGTGTGCACAATAAGGAAGTAATCACAAATTAGGTAACTTTACCAAATCCTATCCACATCTTTCAAAGAATTGAAACAAATACATTTTCTTAAAAAAAAAAAAAATCATTCAGAGGATTTTTCTCTTCACTTTGAATTGTATCTCATTTGAAATAAGTCAAATTTTACTTACTATAAAATAAGTCTCTGCTAACAGTGAAAACAAAAGACCATTACACTTTAATATAAGACTACAATTTGAAATTGGAAGGGAAAAAATGGCTTTTTTCCTCCTCTTATTCCTGTAATAAGAAGAGGCTGCATGAATAAAGCAACAGGTTTAGACAGTTAACAGAAATTTTAAAAGTCCAGATGACCCCTTAGTAACAATAAATAATCTGGATAATGAATTGTTCTGAATTCTTTCATGACAACTTGAAAAAGTCAGCATTTTAGAAAACTCTTCCAAAATTCTTTACCTTAGAATATTTTTCATCATCTTTTTAGTATCACACATGTTATTCCATGGACAATGAGTAAACTGTATTATTTGCCCTGAATCTGCAAAGGACTAACAGACTCTTTATACCTTCCCTATCATTTTAGGCATGTATGTTAAACAGTATATAATAAATGAAAAATACTGAAAGAACAAAATTAGAGTTATCTTTAAATGAATACACTAATTTCTGAATAACAGTGAGGAAACAATTTTCCATGGGTCTCCTGAATTTCTTTAGGTCCTGTGAGCAAAAGCTGAATGCCCTGTTATTCTAAATTATCTATTCAAGAATGCTTGTATATCCTACCCAGATCGTCACATGACAGTTAGTGTTCATGCATGCATGTATGTATGTATATATGAGGGAAGACTCCCCCCAAAATCCTGGAATTTATTTATAAAAAATTGTGTAGTTATTCTTACATGCTTAAACTTCAGTCATGTTCAAAGGACTTTCCGTTTGATGCAATACACCTATTGAGACACTTTTCCACTGTTCAAAACAGTTTTCAAACTTGTCAACTTTGATGCCTTTTAGTGCTTCTGTTGTTTTTGTTTCACCTCTTCCACATGGGCAAAACTTTTTCCTTTGAGGACTTTTTTCACAGGGAAACTAAGAAAAGTCGCTCCAGGCTAGACTGAATGAATATGGAGGGTGGGGTATCGGGTCCATGCCGCTTTTGGTCAAAAACTACTGAATACTCGTGTGGTATGGGCAGGTGCATTGTCATGGTAGAAGAATCATTCACCTGTCTGCCACAACTCAAGGATGTTACTTCCAGAAATTGTGACACAGCCTGTCAAAACTTCCAGAGAAACTTTAGTTGACCATTTGAACAAATTCTGAGTGTATTATAAGGGACCCACCCTCCAAAAGATAATTCTAGGGTTTTTCTTGGGGAGGCTCCCTCCTCGTGTATATATACACTGTGTACGTGTTATTTTTACCTCTTAGCATTATTAAATTGCAATTAATATACCAAGTGTCTCTGTGTGTAACATTTGTGACCTGACCAGAAATGTATGTAGTACTTGAAATATTGTAAGCAATTAGTATTCCATTTACTCTCACTCTTATCTCTACTATTTACAGCATGCACTGTACAAGTCAACACACATCTCAGTGTCTACTACTGTGCAAGGTGGCTGTCGTAGGCTTATTGACCTAACATTTTCACATCCCTTTCATTTGAGAATGAGTTATTTTATTACTTCTACTTTTAAGGCTAGGCACAATGTTTGCTGCATAGAAGGTATTAATACATTGTTTTCTAATATAAAAGGAAGGAAGAAAATAAATCTGAGTGTGATGAATATTAAATCTTCACACTATATGCCTTTTCTAGAAAGGCACAATAGATTTAAATTTATATATATATATATTATTCCATTTTAATACAAACTTAGGATGAGATCCCATGTCACACCTATTGTGTGCTACAATAAAAAAGACAAGAACAAAAACAAGTGTTGACAAGAATGTGGAGAAAATGTCAAATGGTGTAGCCACTTTGGAAAACAGTCTGACCATTTCGCAAAAACAAAGTATTAAATGTGAAGTTATATGGTATAACCCAGCAGTTTCACTCTTAGCTATAAGTCCAAGAGGAATGAAAACATTTGTCCACACAAAAACTTGAATACGGATGTTCACAGCAGGATCATTCATAACAGCCAGAAAAGTGAAAACAACCTAAATGTCCATCAATTGATGAATAAGTAAATAAAATGTGGGTATATCCACACAGTAGAATATTATTAGGCAATAAAAGAGTGAAGTACTAATTCACCCATACTCCAGCATGGGTGAATCTTGAAAACATTTTGCTAAGCAAAAGACCTAGTTACAAAAAACCATACAATATTTCAAGTGCTACATACATTTCTGGTCGGGTCACATATGTCACATACAGAGACACTACGCCAGAATAACAACTTTCATCTTTTGGTTCATATAAAATGTATATTTATATGTGTGTGTTTATAGTTATATATGTGTGTGTTTGCATATACAAAATAGAGAGAATAGGGAAGTCAGAGGTTGCACATACACGTGCCAAGGAGTGAGAACTTGGAGACCAGAGTTCACAGAAACTAAGAAAGCAGAGGCTAAGAGAGGAAGGTATGTCTACAGTGCCAACTGCTGCAGAGAAGTCCAAACAGATAAAAAATAAGAAGTTACTGAATTTGGCAACTGTGAGATTTCTGGAGACTTCAGAAAAATCAAGTGAGCAGAATTATGACTGTAAAACAGCTCATTACATCTCTGGATTCATGATACTTTAAAGTTTGCAAGTATTGTCACATGGATTTGACCTTTTCACAGCCCTGTGAGAAGGCATGCTGCCATTTTAGAAAGAGGGAAACAGACTCGGTGAGGCTTTGTGATTTGGAAAAAGCATCTGTATGAATGTGACCTACACTGTATTTATAGCTTCATCTGCTCAAAAGACTGTGAACTTCTTAAGAACAAAATCACATCTATTCCATGGACCACCCTGATGCATAATAAGTGCAGGATGCATGGTGGACACTTAATGTATAATCTTTGAATTCATTACCCTCAGTGGTTCAGAAAAAAATTAAAAGTGGGGAGATCTTTTGGATTATATCTCTGCCTCCCTTTATTAGACCCATTAGAAAAAGAGGCCAAAGGAGGCAAAGTAATTTGACAAAGTAACAGTTAATAGAAACAGAGTGAGGACCCAAGGTTTCCTCACTTCCAGCCCAGTGCACATTCCCTACCACAAGTGTCTTTTCTTGTTCTTTACTTTGTCTTAGAATTCACAAGTGTTTAAACAATTTTAAATACTGCTATTAAATTAAATAAGTCTGTCAAAGGGTATTTTACATCTCCAGGAAAGATGTGTTAAAAAAAAACAGTCATTGTAGGCCAGGCTCGGTGCCTATAATACTAGCACTTTGGAAGGTCGAGGGGAGTGGATTGCCTGAGCCTGCAGGTTCAAGACCAGCCCAGGCAACTTGCGAGACCTTATCTCTACACTAAACAATCAGCCCGGAATGGTAGCATGTGCCTGTAGTGCCAGCTACTTGAAAGGCTGAGGCAGAAGGAACGCCAGAGCCCAGCAGGTCAACAGTGGAGAGGTCGTGAGTGTGCCACTGCACTCCAGCCTGGGAGACAGAGTGAGACCCCAACTCAAAAAAAAAAAAAAAGTCATTGTTTCATTTACACAAAGATAGTCAAAAAAGAAAGCATTAGCAAAACAACTAAAATAAGGAACTGTGGATACCAATTTTTTGAACACCAAAATGCTGTAACTAAAAAAAAAATGTTTTTTGTTTCACCTCTGACAATTATTGGAAGCCTGTGTTTTTAATCACCAACAGTTAATTAGCAATGATGGGCTGAGGAAGCTCGCTGTCTCTAAGTACATGAGAAGCTTAAGCAAATCTGAAGTAATGTACACTTTCAGTTTCCTTCTTCCGAATGAGATTTCGTTTACAAATATTCAAAAACTAGACTTTATTTTACAAATAATCAAACCTATATTGGAAAACAGGAAGATTTCAGGTAATTCAGGATTTCCACATCAGGACTGGGAAATCTCATACCAGAAGGCTTTCCTAGAGCCATCTTGCTGTCAGCTACACACTGGCCCATCCCTGCAGCTGGTGAACAGCTTACAGAGTGCCCACTTGAGGCAAGAAACCAGGCTAAGGCGTAGCAGTAGATGGAAAGGTGAAAAAGACAGGATTCTCATTATAATTTGTACTGTTAGTACCACATTTTATAAGAATGATTCTAACATAAAATGCCATGGGTTACACTGCCTTCACATGTGAGAATGACAGAAGCATGTACGGGCTGGAGGGGGACCAAAAAAACCCGGAACTTATTTATAAAAAATTGTGTATTTATTCTTACACGTTTAAACTCCAGTCACCTTCAAAGTACTCTTTGTCTGATGCGATACACCTACTGAGACACTTTTTCTACTATCCAAAATAGTTTTTTGAACTTGTCCATTTTAATGTCTGTTAGTGCTTCTGCCGTTTTTTGTTTCCTCTCTACCACATTAGCAAAATGTTTCCCTTTGAGGGCTATTTTCAATGGGGAGACAAAAAAAAAAAAAGTTGCTTAGGGTGAGATTGGGTAAATAGGTAGTAGGGTATGGGGGTCATGTGGGTTTTGGTCTAAAACTACTGAACAGTCAGGCACGGTGGCTCACGCTTACAATCCCAGCACTGTGGCAGTCCAAGGTGAGAGGACTGCCTGAGCCAACGGGTTCGAGAACAGTCTGGGAAACTTGGTGAGATCTCATCTCTACAATAAATAAAAAGTTCAGCCGGGCATGGTGGCGCGTGCCTGCAGTTCCAGCTACTTGGAAGGCTGAGTTGAAAGGATTGCCTGAGTCCAGCAGGTTGAGGCTGCGGTGGCCGTGAGCGTGCCACTGCACTCCAGCCTGGGAGACAGAGTGAAACTCCAACTCAAAAAAACAAAAAAGAAAAAAACAACCTGCTGAATACTCAGCACAATGTAAGCAGGTACATTGTCACAGTGGAAGAACCCAGTTACCTGTTTGCCACAACTCAGGCTGTTTCTTTCACAAATTGTGACACAACCTTAATAAAATTTCCAGATAAAACTTTGGTTGACCTTTCGATCCAGAGGAACAAATTCCAAGTGTACTACATGGTGTCCTGCCCACCAAAAGATAATTCCAGGTTTTGGGGGGGGTTCTCCCTCATATATCCACGAGTCTATGGATTATCCAACTCAGTGAACTAACTCTACACACTGTGTTCTGTAGGTTGAGAAACACTGACTAATGTATGAAATGTAATAGGTACACAAATAGCTGAAATCTATGGAAGAAAGCCCCTAGCACAAACATCACAACTTCTGGTTCAAGGATTTGGGAAAAGCTCAATACAAGTGGTAGTATATGAGGTAGGCCTTAAAAAAAGACAATATGCTCATGAAAGAAAAATGATAAGGCAAGGAATTCTAGCCATAAGAAAAGAAGCATGAGCAAAGCAGTGAGGATACCCTAGAGTTGGACTTCATAGCCTCTCGTGTCACAGACTCCTTTCAAAATCTGAGGGAGGCCGTGAAACCCTCACCAGGAACAGGCCCGTGGTATCACGATCAGTGGTTCTGGTGCATATCACCATAACCCATATGAAAGACCTTTGTTTTAGATGTTTTTCAGGTACACAAAAAGCCCAATGGTGTCCAGAAGTATATACTGAAGAAAAAAGAGTAACAGGAGATATGACTACAATGAATCTAGGCTTTATTCTCTGGCAAGGGAAGAGCCCCACAATCATATAATTAAGGAAGTGAAAAGATTAGTTTTATTTATTTTTAAAATTTTTTTGAGTTGGAGTCTCACTCTGTCACCCAGACTGGAGTGCAGTGGCCACTCCCGGCTATCGCAGCCTCGACCTGCTGGGCTCCAGTGATCCTTCCGCCTCAGCCTTCCAAGTAGCTGGAATTACAGGCGTGCGCTACCATGCCCGGCTGATTTTTTGATTTATCGTAGAGATAAGGTCTCATTGCCCAGGTGGGTCTTGAACCCGCAGGCTCAGGCAATCCACTCACCTCAGCCTCCCAAAGGTGCCGGATTACAGGCTGAGTCACCGAGCCTGGCTGAAAAGATTAGCTTTATATTTTAAAAATAACTCTAGAAGTATATAAATGAAATGGAACAGTGGAGAGGAAGGAGTATGGGGCATCTGGGACACAAAGACTAGTCAGATGAGCCTGAACTAGTCTAGTCCTAGAGGTAGTGTGTACCTGTCCTCTGAAGCACAATAAAAGTTGTACAGAGAGCTAGTACACAGGGGCTCGAGACCAGCCTGGGCAACTTGACAAGACTTCATCTCTACAATTAAAATAATAATAACAAAAAACATATACACACACACACACATATATACATACATATATATAGTTAAACAAGGTTATAGGAGCTTGGGAGAAAGGCTGGGGCTAGCGTTACTTGTTTTTGAGGTAAAAGGTGGAAAGTGTGTGCGAGAAAGCCAAGGCAGAGCACACAAAGAGGAAAGACGCCCTCAAGGGCATTAGATAATACAAATTTGTAGATGGGATAGCTTGGAAAGTGCATATTTGCTGACTTCTTACAAACACAAATAGTACTAAGTAAGTGTGCATTAAGAAAATTCAAATCAAAACCACAATGAGGTATTACTTTATACCCAGTAGGATGGAAGAAGAAAGGGAGGGAAGGAAGGGAAGGAAGGGGAGGGAGGAGAACAAGGGTTGGTGAGGATGTGCTGAAATTGGAAACCTTGTGCAATGCTGGTAGAAATGTAAAATGTAGCCACTGTGAAAAACACTATGGAAGTTACTCAAAATAAATAAATATACAATGACCTTAATATCTAGCAATTCTACCCAAAAGAATTAAAAGCAGGGGCTCAAACAGGTATTTGTACACCAATGTTCAGAGTAGCATTATTCATAATAGCCAGATGATGGAAGGAGTTCGATGTCATTTGACAGATAAATGAATAAACAAACATGGTATATATTTATAATGGAATAGTATTTTGTCTTAGAAAGAAAAAAAATCAGACACATATTATTCCATGGGTGAAGCTTGAAGACATTATGTTAAGTGAAATCAGACAGTCACAGAAGAACAAATATCATGACTTCACTTGTATGAGGTACCTAGAGTAGTCAAATTAATAGAAACAGAAAGCAGAATGGTTGTTGTTGCCAGGGACTTGTAGAAGAAGAGAATAAGAAGCTAGTGTTTAATAAGCACAATGTTTGTTTGGGAAGATGAGAACTCTTGGAGAGACAGTTGGTGGTGATGGTTACATAACAATGTGAATGTATTTAATGCCACCGAAGTATATACCTAAAAATGGTTAAAATGTGTGCTATATATATTTTATCACAATTTTAAAATTAAGTGTGCAGCAGTTAGAGATATGCAATCTTGTTTAAAGAAAAGAAGTCAAGCCGACCACAAAGTCAGAGTCAGAGCCAGCAATCTGGGCCAGACCCTACCAATCATGGTCAATGCCATTAGCCAGAAGACAAACTCCATATGTACTGAGTGTGGAAAGAATGTCAAAACATGCATCAGCATTTTCAACCACATCCTGTATAACAGCAACACCAGCATACCATATTCATGTGTGAATAATATTGTGCTTACTATATAAGTAAGCTGCTTAAGAGCTATAAATTGGATTAGAAACATCTCCCCTTCCTTCTTCTCTATTTCAGAATAATTAATGTGGGAGATAAATATGCCATAGTCTTGGTTCTATTCATCAACAACTTCACTCTTTTCTTTCTCACTCACAAGGAAGGCAACTTAAAGACCACACTATGTGGCTCCAGTTGAAATATTTTCAGAGTGCTTCCTATTGGCCAGATACAATGCCAGGCCTGAGTATATACAGGGTAACACTCTATCACTCACTGCAGCCTCAAACTCCCAGGCTCAAGTGATCCTCCTACCTTAGCCTTGCAAGTAGCTAGGTCTACAAGTACGTGCTACCACACTCAGTTAATTAATTTTTTTAAGAAATGGAGTCTCACTATGTTCCTTAGCTGGTATCAAACTGCTGGCCTCAATTATCCTTGTGCCTCCTAACACATAGGGATTACAGGTGTGAGCCACCATGTCTGGATACATCTGAAATTTATATCATAAGATATCAAAAGCTACCAGATATTTTTGATTAAAGGAACGCTTGTTCTCATGTAAGTCTCTTTTCCAAAATGTGGTCTCTAAGACTGAGGTTTTCAAGCACTTTGGGGGACCGAGGTGAAAGGATTGCCTGAGCCCACGGGTTCATGACCAGCCTGGGCAATTGGTGAGACCTCATTTCTACAAAAATAAAAAAAATTAGCCGGCCGTGTTAGCGCAATTCCAGCTACTTGGAAGTAGGAAGGATCAGGAAGGATCACCTGAGCCCAGCAGGTTGATGCTGGGGTGGCCATGAGTGTGCCACTGCACTCCAGCCTAGATGACAGAGTGAAACTCCAACTCAAAAAAAAAAAACAAAAACAAAAACAAAAAAGGCTGAGGTTTTTACACTAACAAACTGGTTCCTTGTACTGATACTATCAATACTCTTCTTAGCCAGTTCTGAAATTAAGCAAAAGATTCTGACTGTCAGCAGAATTAGGTGACAGAATAGGAAGCATATCAGGGCTGGCATTGCTAATAATTTGAGTTTTAAGAGAAAAATGAAGATGATTATGAGCCCTTCTATCTGAACTTTGCCCTTTATGGAACCTTGAGCTATGAGCAAAATATAGGCTTAACAACAGACTAAATGGGCAGCAAAGGAAACAATTCAAGATGTATTAGAAATTTTATTTAGTTAGTAGTTAGAAATGTGGAAGACAGAGACCTATATCTTTTGGGGACATAAGTTAACAAAGCACACTTTTGGGGCTCTGACTACATCTATGATTCTTTTTTGGTGGAAGGGGGATCACTGTTGATCACTGCCAGGGTGCAGTGGTGAGATCATATTTATGATTCTTGAGCTAAAAAATCCAAACTTAGTTACTGATTTTCCTTTGTCCATAGCAGCTCCATAAAAATCAGCTCATGGACACCACAGGTACTTAGCATTCAAAGCTCTGGTGAACTACAGTGCACACAAGAACATGGGATAATGGAAGTTACCTCACAAGAAACATCAGACCTATCCAGGTAACTTTTTCATTTCTGCCATGAAGCCTAGAGGCCTTTTGTGATTATCTAAACCACACCCATATTGTGTTCCCATCAATCTGAAAATAGAGCTGTACATATTTTCAGTGGAGAAGGAACTGTCTTTTGTTTTTGGCAGTGTTTCTGCTACTGTTTATATCTGAACATTCTAATAATACAGCTCATGGTTACACCCAGCCTTCTCAGCCACTGCCCATATTTACTTCCTGTGCAACTGTCTCAGGAGATCCTGCCAGGGCTACAAGGCTGAGCAAAAGGAAGCAAAACCCCACCATCCAGCATGGAAGCCAACACTTGAGGAGTCAAAGTCTTCTCAGAAATCAGACAGTATCTGGATAGATAAGCATGATTGTCTTCAATCCTTAGCCTTCTTAGGTCTTTTCTTTTGCTACAACGTGGAAGTCACTTAGAGCAAGCAAACTTTTCAAGAATGTATTTATCTCTGGAAAATGACACCATGGTTAGAGAAAAACTACTCCTCTCAAAATCTGGCTAACGAGGTCATGTGGTCTGCCCAAGGATTGCAATGGGGAGGGGATTGTCCTCTGTAAATATTTTCATTCACTGTACACAAAACATTGCTGCAAATGTTTTAACCAGTCAGCTAACGTGCTGATTACAACCTACAAAATATAATCTCTATAAAGCATCAGTAACATGAAGAAATGTGTTACTACTGCAGACGGTATTTTTGCAGATACCCAAAGTTACCAGTTAGTGAAACAGAAGTGGTCCCTGGCTAAAATCAGTGTAAACAGCAATGAATCCCAAATTCTGACTCCTTCCCTTTGGTGTGCTACTTTTGCAGTAAGTTTCTGACTCTTGCTGTCCTCTAGTAATGTTCATCATGAGTTGAAGTTTGGCCACTGAATGAATCAGGCAAAAACTTTCATCAGTCACCAACCCGTGAATTCATCAGCACCTGAGATAAATGGGCACACTCATACCAAAGGGTCCTTGCCAACAATACAGTTCTTCCATATACCACTCTAAGCACATGATTCATAGTTACTAAACTCATAAGAGCCAGAAGCCATGTATGCATCAGGAAAAAAATCCATGAGAATACAGATGAAGACGAATGTATGTATACATTAGCCTCGGAACAGTGGGGGGGGGGGAGTGACCAAGGAACACTACCAACTTAGATTTTATTACTTAAAAAAAAAAAATCAGAAAAGAGTAAAGATTTCAGAGATGTTGGGGGTAGATAATGGAACCACAAGAGTGGTTATGATGGATTAGTCTTAGGGAAATCTTACAAGAAGTTCTTGATACAGAAGAGCTACCATGAAACTAACTATGTAGAACTGACAAAGGAAGCAGATCAGAATGCAGAATAAGCCAAAGAAAGTATGGGACAGAGCACAGAATGAGAATTTTGAAGCTGACCTAGGTGAATTATTACATGCCAATGGAAGAGCCAGAGCTGCAAATGTGGAATACAAAAGTGAGAGGTTCATGCCCTAAACTTTGTAATTATTGCCATAATTCACCTCTGTTTTTATATAAAACTTATCAGTACATAAAACACAATTTATATAACATTTATGAATCTATACAAAGATTAATTCATTCAATCAATAAATATTTATTGAGCTTTTAATATGAATTAGAGAAATTGTTCTGAGTGCTTAGATACATTAATGAGCGGATAAAAAAATAACAAACTCCTTAGTATAAAAAAGCAAACTTCCACAGATAAAAATGGAATAAGAACATGTACATGATCACTTGAAACTATGTGTCACATGTAACCAACATTACTAGTTTTTTAAAAAGCACTGATAGAAAATACTAATATTCAAAATAATTTTGTAGAAATAATTGACGGGTACTACTTAATGGCTTGTAACAAAAGGAACCAAAAAGAATCATGAAAACAATCTGCTAAAAATCGTGCAAGAAAGTGAACTTACATGCCACCATGTATCTGTCCAGAGTATTATAGAAAGAATTCCTACACTGAGAAAGAAATGACTAAGATAACTTCTAAGACTTCTTCCAAGATGAAAAGTCTATGATGGAAACACATACATATATATCAATAAAAGTGGATATACGTATCAAGTAATAAAACAAATTGGTCAACTCAAAAGGAAGCCTAGAATAGCAAGAAAAAACACAGTCCAATCTGGGATTACACTCTATTATTAATTACACATGAGGTGTGAGATACTGGAAAAATTACTGACTATACAAATCTGTTTTCTCATATGTAAAACGAGACAAAGAGTAATAATGTACACAGTAAATGCCTGTGTCTCATATCCATTTACTTCCTCCCACTTCAGGCCACAAAACCATCATATCATGTCTGAACTATCATAACAGGAGCCTGATTCCCACACTCCCAGAATGATCTTTCAACATAGAGGTTGAGAAGGAAGGTATCTCCTCTGTGGCTGTCAAGGTTCTGCTCTCACAGGTCCCAGATCTGGCTCCAGCCTTCTCATACTATTCCCCCGCTTGCTACCCAGGACATTCCCATCCATCACAATGGCTCTGTTGGTTCTTTCCTTTCTCAGGACCTCTGTATTTGCTGTTCATTCTTTCTATAACACCTTCCTTTAGCTAGTGTTTTTTCATCCTCTGGAGACCAGGTTTTAAAATGTCTACACCTCAGAAAGATTATCTGTCTAAAGACCATTCTATCTGAAATAGGCCTGCCCATTATTTCCTATACAGTACCTTTCTAATTGCTGTCAAATCACTTACGATAGTTTGTACTTATTTATTTCTCTATTTATTGTCTGCCTTTATGCAATAAGATAAAGACTGTATTCCTTGGACTCAGCACTGTGCCTGGCATAGAATCGACACTTAAGGTTTTTTACTGTATAGCTAGCACTTTATCTTCGAAGCAAAGAAACTAACTCTCAATGTCCCCATCTCATTTCAAACTGGAAACAGGGTGTTTTCAGGACTCTGAGTGTTTAGTTACACATAATAAATGACTATTTGATGAGAAGTTAGTTTGCTCTGCTGTAAATCTTTCATTCTGCATCGAGCAGTATGATACAAATAAAAGAATACAAACCACTTTAGTAGCCATGGTCTTGTGGGGAGGCAGGGGATCACATCATTGTCACTGAAGTTCTTCATACTCCTCACCATGGCTCAAGAAAACCCTAAAGCTCTTCATATAAAAATGGGGTAAAAGTTACTGCCTGCCAAGACTCAAATGAAGTAACATATATGGAATTGTTTCATTAAAACTGTAAAACAGCAACTCTGAGACCAATAATCCCGCACTGATTTAGCTCCCCTCACAAAGGCTTTCATAAGTGCAGCTCGAGTGTAGATTACCTCATATTTTAGCATTATTCTAAATGTATGGTATTTATGATACTTAGATTGAGATTTTGTTTTCTTTCTTTCCCCCACCCTCAGGTAAAATCTCAAGGTAATATTTAAACAAAGATCCTAAACATGAGTTCTTCCGAATATATTATATGAGGACAAAAATTTTAAAACATCTCTGCAATATCAGAGGAAGTCACATTTCAGAGAAACCAAAATGAGTAATATCTTGGAATGAGTTCAAAACACTAAGTTACCAACTACTGTTAGCCTAGTCCCAGCAGGTCAAACAATGACCTGATAGTGACTATGGAGGGACAATGACCATAAATCACAGCTCTCCACTGAGTGCCTTGTCCAACACAGTATTTCACTGGCTTCTATGCCTGGCCTTCTGAGCACATTCCTTAGCCACACTTAATAAAAAAAAAAATTAGAAAGTCTCCAGAAATAAAGTGAATCGATAAATCAATAAAACAGCGCTACTATTTTCTTGACCAGGGCAATATATTACTACTTTGCCTAAAATCACCCCCTCTCCCCTACCCCATTCATACATCCTTACAAGTTCAGACATTGAAGTTGTTTTTGTCATCTGTGAAGCACTTGGTTAGCTTCCAATTTCCCCTGCCTTTGCCAGCAAATTACCAAACTTCCAAAAAGTGCTCCTTGAATTGTCCAACATTCCCAGACTCCCATGTTACCGGCTGGAGGAGTTCTTACTAATTTTAGATTCAAGGATGCCTTCTGTGAGGAATCAGCTACCCAAAGTCTCCGCCCCCATCCTGCTTAGACACTGAACATCACTAATGCTGAAAAAACAAACAAATACAGCTATCAACAGAGCCAAAAGCTAAATCTGAAAAGCAGTCAAATCAAGCCAAAAGGTCGATTTTGCCAACTTAATAAACAGGCTGATTGGAGACACTTTCAAAAGAAATGAATGTCTACATCTTTCACCTAAAGAATTGAGAGTAAGACAGTGGTAGAACCACAAATAAAAAAGACTCAGACAAAAGACAGAAAGACTAAGAATCAGAGGCAGAGAGAGCGACAGAGAAAGGCCCCAGACAGATAGGGGTAGGATCAAGGGGGATGACAGAGACAGGACAGTCGGAGAACCTCTGAAGGTGACTGTCTCTGTGATTTTCAATAGTATGAGGTTTTCCTGAGTACAAGGATTTTAAAATACATTTTAAAACAAGTAAAAATACATTTCAACAGTAAGTGGTTCAATGCTGACTCCCAAGCACCCACTGTTTCTGTATAGACACTCCTTTAAGATCTTACAGTACCCCCCTCGCCCTCTCACCCTACTGTTCCCACAGATTTCTCAGCCTTTCCCCAACACAGGAAAGTCAGGGACATGGGTACTGGATTCAAAGAGGTGAAATAGCCTGCAGAGCTTCAGAATGCATAAGGTGTGCCCCCCCCTTACCTTCAGCAACACCACATCCACAGTCCTGTCCACCTTGGAGATGTCACATAGGCTATAGCGCCTCTTGTGCCGTTCATACATTGTGCCAAAATGCAGAAATGAGACAGAAAACAAGAAGTATATCCACTGTTAACTTGGGTACCAGCGTGCTCATGTGAGTCCAGAGTTCCAAATTTCTCACAGTGAGCTGGAGAAGATCTCTGCCTTCTAGACTCCTCTCTCTATAAAACCCTCAAAGGGTCAACAGCAACAACAACAACAACAACAACAAAAAAGAAGAGACTTCAAAGGAAGCCAAGCAGAATCCAATTCCTTGAACTGACTGAGAACTTTCTGGCTACTTCAGCGTGCTGGAATGATGAATTTAGAATTCATAATATAAACAATAAATACCTCCTGATGCTATACTCTGCAGATCTTGACTGAAAGAGGCATACACTCTGTTTTCATCACAGGAGATAATGCCAATAAAAAAATTAAGAATGAACTGGCTAAGCATAACGGCTGACACGGGGGGGGGGAAAAAGCAGGCAATAAAAATCCAGTATATACTTTGGCAAAAAGAGAGAAAGAGAAAAGAAAGACAGCGGCTCTATTTCAGAGGGATGACATGAAAAAAAATCATCAAATTCAATCTTGCTCAAAACAAAAACAAAGAAAAAAATTTTCCTTAAAGAAAAAAAAAAAAACAAAGCCGAAGCTGGAAGATGCTTTTCAGAGTAAAGAATCTTTAGAGTCCGTCTCTTGCTCACCAGGCAGCTGGGCTTGGTTTTAAGTTTAAAATATCTAAGGACAGCAGAGTAAAAGAGTCTAAAAAAAAAAAAAGACCACTCCTCCAGTTCTCCTCCCTCCCTCCCAGCCAGCCTTTCCCAGCCCCAGCCTCCTCCTCCCCTTTATTCTTCTCTCTCAAGAACGTCACGACTTGCCCTTTCAGTTCTGCACCAACAACCTTGGAGATTTTAAAATCCAATTGCAGCAGTGGGAACATGATTCATCTACAGACGAAGAAGAGAAAAACAAGGCTTCCTTTTCCAACCAGCTCCTTCCTCTTCCACCTCCTCCTCCTACCTCCCTCCCAGTGAAAAAGACTCCATCAGGTATTGCAAGATGCAACTCAGTCTAGTATGCTAATACAGGAAGGGGGCTGCCATCCTCAGCACCACAAACTTGTACAACAGACTTATCTATTCCTTGAAGTACATAAAACTGAAACTACTCAAAGTATACGCTGTATCTCCCTGCCAAACGCAAACCAATGATTTAATATGAGAAAAATGTTAGTAAAATATTGCAGTTATGTCTTTAGGATCCAGAAGTGGCTACCAAAGTGTCTAACAAGGTTGAAAAATAATCAAGAGTGAAGCTTTGGGTTTTTGGTTTTTATTTTCTTTTTTGGGGGGAGGGAGTTATATAGGGGCATTAAAGACAATTAAAAAGAAAAGGAGTGCAACAAATGGGTATGTGTGGCTTGATATTTTGTGTGACTAAGAAGAGTCGCCTGGCAAGGACTTCAATGTTTTCATTCACATTAACTGGGCCTTGTATGTGGCTCGGTTACTTCATATGCTTGCTTTCTTACTATTCCAGACCCTTCTAGCCCCCACCCTATCTAACACTGTCAGAGGCAGATGTATTTCAAAATGAATTCTCTCACTTCAGACATTCTCTCACTTGGATCATAAATAATTTGGGAAGAAAAGGATGAGGAACTGAGGGAAGCAAAAAAGTAAATAGTGGAGAAAGAAAAGAAAAAGAAAAAAAAATTTCTCTTTACAGGAGTTATTGGCATTTTTCCTGAGTTGGCCAGAACAGTCCTAAGCTAGACCTGAAGAGTGTGCATGCAAGGGTTCACATACCACAACAGAAAGGAAGAACAGAGACTGAATACCTAAACTGTGGTTGATATCGCAAACAAAGCTGGTAAAGAGGTTTTTCAGGAATGATAAAGGGGGCACAGAAGGTCTGATGGGTCACCCCCAGGCCAGGCATTCAAGTTGCCAACCAGATTAACATGAGAGAAATATAGCAAACCCTGCTAAGAAAAGTACTAATATTTTCCTCATTTGTCTATTAATACCCCCAGACACTACAGTTACAACCAACTCAAAGCCTCTTGTTTTCCTCTACCAAAAAGATCTGATTTTTATTAATATAGATATATGTATTTATTTTTTGACACAAGGTCTCACTATGTTGCCTAGGCTAGTCTTGAACTCCTGAGCTCAAGCTATCCTCCTGCCTCAGCTTTTCAAGTATGGGATTATAGGCACAAACCACCACATCTGGCAAAAACATCTGATTTTCAGATGACAAGTGGGAATAAGTATAGGCTAATACTGAATGGAGAGATTTCTGCTTGAGAAACTGCTCTATGATTTTAATCTGCTGATGCCATACCCTTGTTTCTAGATCAAGTCCATGAGCCCTCGGTGAGCCAGCTCCCACTTCACAGATCCCCCTTACTCTGGCAGTGACACTGGGTCCCCCACACCTGTCCTGACATACGTGCCACCCGCTAGGGCTTGCTTTTGTGTGAACAATCCTTCTTCTCCCTCTGTAGGTTCCTTTGTGACCCTTAAGACTTGTATGGGTACAGGTATCCCTCCACGTCCCACTGTGCTCAGGCACTGGTGGGGGCAGTGGGCCCTTATAAAGTGCATTTCCCTCAAGCATCAGCGCTTTCTCTGGGAAGTCTGGCAAGATCCCCATTGTTATCTCTTGCTCTCAGGTTGTCCTGGGTAATCCCAGTCTGTACTTCTGTACCAAAAGTTAACCTAACTATCCCCTGGAAAATACTATGAGCGATGCAAAGACAGAAACCACAGCTGAGAGAAACCTAGGTTGAAGGTGACCCAGATGGCACCATAGCACTGGGCATACACCAGGCACTCAAGGAATGTGCTAAAGGAATAAGCCCTGCAAGGCCGTTTTTTTTAGTTTTTTGGCTTATCTTCAGCAAATTCACTTTCTAAGTCTTGTTGTTTATTTTTGTTTTGAGTCAGGGTCTCAAAACAGGATGGAGTACAGTGGCACAATCACAGTTACCACAGCCTTGACCTGCTGGGTTCAGGTGATCCTTTCGTCACAGTCTTCCAAGTAGCTAGGACTATGGTTGCACATCACCATGCCTGTTTTGTTTTTTGTTTTTTTTTAATTGTAGAGATGAGGTCTCACCAGGTTGTCCAAACCCCTTGACTCAGGCAATGCTCTTGCCTCTGCCTCCCAAAATACTGGGATTACAGGACTGAGCCACCATGCCTGGCCACTATCTAAACTTAAATTGGACCAGCAGTTATATAGTCTTTTCCATCATCTGTCTAAGAGGAAGGTTTCTAGAATCAAGAAAATCGCAGTACTTCAGAAGCCACTGGCTCAGAGAGAAAAATAAAAATAAAAATATTCCTTTCTAATTTCATAAACACACAGAGGCTTCCTAAGGTCTGCTTTTTGTTGTTGTTTTTTGGGGTTTGAGTCAGAGCCTCACTCTGTCACCCAAGCTAGAGTGCAGTGGCATGACCACAGCCACTGTAACCTCGACCCGCTGGGCTCGAGACAATACTTCTGCCTCAGCCTTCCAAGTAACCAAAACTACAGGCATGTGCCACCACACTTGGCTAATTTTTGGATTTACCATAAGGACAAGGTCCTGCCAAGTTGCTCAGGCTGGTCTTGAACCCGTGGGCGCAGGCAATCCTCCCGCCTTGGCCTGCCAAAGTGCTGGGATTATAGGCATGAGCCATCACACCTGGCCTAACATGTTTCTTGACATGTATCTAAGGAAGAAAACCTTCAATTCCCTGAAAGGGCATGCTGGGTGCTCACTCCTTTCCTGGAATCCTACCTGGTTTCTGCTTTAATACCTTGTACCTAACTGTTCAGTTCCAACTCAAAGCCTTTTATCTCCCCAACCTCACCAGCTATCCGAAGCATGAAGGTGGATTTCTTGGCTCTGTACGTTACTAACATGTACAGTGAAATAGATGCTGCTTTCATCAGAGACAACGCTAGAAAACAGTATAAACAAGATGATTAGAGAGAGATTTAAAAATAGTAAATAAAATCCTTGCTCAGGCTTACCAAAAGCATGGGAACCTGGCTAGAGATTTGCAAATACTTTCAAACTATATGGTCTGGGGCATAGACAGAAAGACCATTCAGGCTTTGATGTACAGAAAAATTAATAGTTTATTAACTTTTGTGTATCAACTTTCACCAAGCTGTAATTTAGAATTCTCTTCTTCTTCCTATATGAACACAAAGTAGCCTCCCCTTGTCCTCAATATGGTTCATTCCTCACTGCCACTCCCTTATGTTTTAATTAGAATCAAATGTTTCCTGCTTCCAAGGTTCCCAGGCATCTCTATTTCTCTAGGGATCAGAGATGCTTTAATCACCACAAAGTCTTCCCTTCCTATCCCAGTCTAACTGTCTAACTAGTGACTTAAATGTAGACGATCTATACAAATGTAACATACTTTGCGCCTTCCAGTAGAGCCAAATAAAAGAAATAAATAACAAGTTTTCTGTCCTCAGAAAGTTTATATAATTGAGAAGCCTTTTCCAAAGTAACAGAATTTTCTGAACTAGCCCAGATACTGTTTGACACAAACACACAGTAACCTTTGTATTTCTGACTGACTGTTGACTTTTGATATAGGCTGGAAACCTAGATTTCTTACCCTGTCTGGACACACACTAAAAGGACAATTCCTTACATATTCCGTTCCTTCTTAGAAACAAATGTTCTGGGTGGGGAAGCAAATGTTCTGGGTGGGGAAAAAGAGTCTGTTTTGCTTTACCCTCTGGTTATGCTCAGCACTCCCCAACAGAAGACAAAATCTGTAGTCTCGCACTTTTGCAGCTGATGTGACAATTCCAAGTTTTTATCAAAAACATCTGGAACCACTGAACAGTCATTCTGCAAGGATTTTGAAACAAAGCAACCAATCATTTCATATCTAAACCAGAGCTGAGGGATGCAAATTTAAAGGAGGTTTTGAGTATATTCCCTCTTTTCTTTAATTTTGGAAGATTATAGTAAATATTGTATTATTTACATACTATTTACAATAGTACTTACAATATTAATTATTTCTCCCTTCTCTCTGTCCTTTGTCTCACACACTATCTACAACAAGAGGTCCCAAATTCTTCACCAGAAGCAACCAGTGCTTTTGTCTCATGTCATAAGGACTGACATACATTCTGAAAGATTCCAGAAAATGAAGTGTAAAAATATTGTATACATTTAAATTTAACTACAGCATTTCTGCTCACGAATTAAATTTTCTCTTGATTTACTTAATTACAAAATCTAACACGTTACCCAAATTGTTTAAGCATTGTTACGGGTCGCCACTATCTGGCTTCCGTAGTTCCAGTAAGGGCAAAAGCCTGTCTGAAGTACCACAGCAAAATTTCTGAATTAGGACACCACCTAGTGGGTATGCTGAAGATTCAAGCAGAACACCAAATGCCAGTAAATATTTTTTTTGCAGGAGGTTGGGGAATAGTCTTCTGCTACTAAATATTTTTGCTGAAACCCCAAAGTGAACATAAAATAGCAGCATGTGAAAAACCAGCACTGGTTTAATGACTCACCCATGATCAATTTAGTTTCTGCAGAGAACACAATGTCCTAAAGCAAAAAATCAATGGTTCTTTCTTTTTCTAGGTGTGTCACTATCTGGCTTGGGAGATATTAGTTTGATTCTCTGAACCTAGATTTCCAGAACAAAAAAACGAGAGGGATTTGATCCTAGATCATATCTGAAGTTCCTTCTTGCTCTAATATTATCTATCGTCAGTTTGACACTAAGAATCTTTATCACCAGTCCAGACAGCTCATAGGATGTGGGTGGTTTCAGAGGAAAAAGAAAAAGAAATTGAGATATTCTATCAAAACTTGTTGTGGAAGACATGTTGTAGAAAACATTATTCTTGCATAATTATATTTTTCATCTTCAGTCTTCAATGGGAAGAAAGGAAAAGTTTATCACAGTCAACAATTTTCATCAATCTATGTTTTCATTAATTTAAGACTGGTGAGAGTTACATGTTTGTTGGTGGCAAAATTTATTAGAATATAGATAAAACATTTAGTCTCCACTTGAGCAACTCTTATCTGCTTAGAATAATGGACTGCTTCAAGTAAGATGTATGAGTACTTGAGATGTGAAAGAAGAAAATTATTTACAGTGGCTGCAAAGGCAATGTCTCCATCTCGGATTTTCTTTTAAATTTCAATTCAGGTGTTTAAGCACTAGGGGTCCAGGAGAGGTAAGTTTACCACTCCCTCCTAGCATTCCCTAACTCCTGGCTTTGAAGGTTTCAAGAAGGTGAGAGGGTGAAGAGAAGGGGAGGCCTAGAGAGTCACCAGCCAGCAATTCCTTTCAAATTAGCAGCCAATAGTGACAGCTCCTTTCCTTATCCCTTTACTGCCATTACAAGAAGAAACTAGAAGGCCATGAAGCTGACAGCAGCAAATTGACAAAAGCAACATTTAAAATAACAACAACAAATTAATATGGAAGGATGTAAGAAAAAAGTCTCTACACAAACTTGTGCTCTTTACAGGAACTAGCTAAGTCTCACGGGACATGCACATAAATGTTAAATTTTTCTAAAATTACCAACAGCTTTGTGAAATAAAAGGAGGGAGGAGGCAAGAAAAAAGACGGCAGAATCATATTTTCAGTTGGAAAAATAGTGATAGGACAGCTTAACCTCAGAACAGGCCTTCTAGAGTAAGATTTATTAACAACATTTACTGAATACCTCCGGTTTGTCAGGTTCCACAGGTACAATTTCATTCATTTACAATTGCACCTCATAAAAAGCTATAAGGTGAAATTTACGGTGTACTTTACAGATGAGGAAAAGTAACACTCAGAGTTTAAATCAGTTATATAACGTCACACAGTTAATAAAACGAGTGTGCATTAAACTCAGTTCTGTCAATCTTTCTCTTCACTACATAGCTTATTTTGCCACTTGATAAATACTCCAAATGAAAAGAAATGAAATTATAACAGAAAAAATGTAAGGTAAAATTTGAGGGAAAACTTAGAATTCATTACTCATCATCAATGTTCTTATATTTGATTTAACATAAATGTCAAAGGACAGAAAAAGATGTTTTCTTTTAAGTAAAAATAACAAGTGATTCTTGATTTTGGAAAAGTGCAGGTAGAAAGTATATCATTACATTAAACAGACAACTTCTCTATCAACATTATAATACCTTACATTCCAGTTTTCAAAGTTCCTTACTATAGTAGTATCTTACAAACATCAGAATGAACAAACCAAACACAGACTAAAAGATCTCTGGATATTGACAATAGTTACCTAGTTCTTCTTTAAAATGAATGGGTACATTGGTGTTACTCTTTGGAACAGACATTAGTTATTTCTTATGGCAGCATTTCATATAGTTGAAGATACCCATCATGACTCACCACCCCCCTTCAAACTTCTCTTCTGAATTACAGTTCTCATAAAAGTTCCTCATGCTACAGGGTAGCTCAGTGCTCTCTACTTGGTATTATTTCTGTGATGTGGACACCAAAAACAAAATCCGTAGAATGGTATATACTGGTATGATGAAGATCAAATCAGTTTTCTTGACCCAACACCTCAACACTAGAAGTATAAGCTTATGGTGAAATAAGCTCACTTCCCACATCTTTTTTTCAGTTTTACTTATATTATCAGGTGTCCTTCATACTATGATCTTGAGATTGCATTTTAAAACCCATTTTACATCTTTGTATGGTAAATTTTTTCATTTGTTTTAAAGTTATCATTTTAGCCTAAAAAAGAGTATTTTGAATCTGGGTTCTGTCATTGGAATAACAATAGCACCCCTCTCTTCCCCAAGGCATTCATTGTAAGAAGAATATGTTTTCTCTACATTTCCTTATTCTTTTTTTTTTTTTTTTTGAGTGGGAGTCTCACTCTGTCACCCAGACAGGAGTGTAGTGGCCACTCCTGGCCACCGCAGCCTCGACCTGCTGGGCTCCGGCGATTCTTCCGCCTCAGCCTTCCAAGTAGCTGACTACCACACCCGGCTAATTTTTTTGATTTATTGTAGAGATGAGGTCTCACCAAGTTGCCCAGGTGGGTCTCGAACCCACGGGCTCAGGCAATCCACTCACCTCAGCCTCCCAAGGCGCGGGATTACAGGCTGAGCCACCGAGCCGGGCTTACATTTCCTGATTCTTAAACATGTTAACTATACCACCAAATAGTCAACTGAAATGAATTCATATCCTTTTGCTATGTTTCCCACCAAAATAGTTTGTATATACACAAATGCAAAAAGCTTATGAGATTCAGACAAAACTTTTGGCAAAGAATTCCATTCAGATAGTAATCTAGATCTTGAAAAATACTTTTGTACTTATCATTTAATTTTTAAACAGCTTTCCCAAGGTATAATTTATATATAATAAACTATACATAAGGTGTACAAAATACTTTGTAAACATTTAATTTTTTAAATTCCATTTTCAAATTCTTCTAAAGAATGTGGCTTTAAAATACATTGCCATTTTAAAAACCTGAAGTAACATGAACATTAAACATGGCAAACTAACAGTAACAATTTAAACAACAAAGAAATTCCACCCAGAAAATTAATATTGCTTTGAATGTTTACTACAACTCCACATATCATTGGCCTAAATTGTCAATAAGTTTTTCAGTAAATGAAGTTCAATCATTAGACAAATATTTATTGAACACCTATGCTTAGCACTGATGATGCTGTAGACAAACAGACATTAAATAATTACAATCATGTTTGAGACTGGCCCTTAGAATGTTACTAACATGAGATTCGATGTAGGAATTAATAGACAAAAGGTGTCTATGTGTAGAGAGGCAGAGAAGAAAAGCTAAAGAGAGACTGATTTAGTGTACAAGGTCTGGAAGAAAGAAGACTGTGCACGGAAGAGCACAGTTGCAAAGGATGAGGCCTAAGGAGCAAGAAGAGGCCAGGTGAACACGTTACCTATGATCAGAAGTCTACCTCACTACAATAGGAAAAGCAACAAAAAGCCTGTTAGCAAGAGAAAGACATAATCACATTTGCATTTCAAAAATATTTCTTCTGGAGTATGCCCAATAGACAGGAGGCTAGCAAGACTAGGGACGGAGAGGTTAGTTACAAAGCTGTTACAGAAGTTGGATGAGAGATGATGGTAGCCTGAATTCAGGTGAGGAGAGTAGAGATCAAGATAAGAAACCAAAAGTCGAAAGATATTTAAAATTAGCGGGACACTGGGCATTGGGGGTGAGAGGATGAAGGAAAAGGAGTGTCATGTTTGACTAGATTTGTGTCCTGGACAACTAGTTAAAAGGTGGAATAGAGTAGAAGTGGGCAAGAGGGAGAGATCAGATGATGAGTTCAGTTTAAGACACAGTAAATGTGAGACACTGTCTCCGAGACATCCCAGCAGAGCCAAGGCAAGCAGTAAAAGTGTATGTCAGGAGAATGGCAGGGGCTGGGCATACACATTTGGGAATCAACACGTAGCTAGGACATCAAGGAAACTAAAAGGAGGAAGTATTTCAGAGAAAGAATGGTAAACAGTGCCAGATACTGTGAAAGGTTAAGCAAATAAGAGATCTGGATTTTGCTAGGCAAATGTTTTGTAGACTTTGGTGAGTTAGTTCTGGGGTAGTAGTGATGAAATCTGGATTTAATGTTCTACTAGTCTACAATTTGGGGCCGGGGGGGGGGATGTTGTTAAGTTTTGGCTGCATACTCAACTCTTTCTAGTTTTCTCTGAAAAATGTTTTCATTTTTCCCTTTACAGAAAATACCTTAAGTTAATCCTCATATAATGGTTGCTATAACATTACTAGCTTGGTAATAAATACTTTAGATTGCAAAATCTTTGACAAGTAAATAGAGTACTGACACAGAAAAAGAACCATTAACACAGAGTGAGCTCTATGCAACATATATGACATCCTATCATGTTTATATACAGATATTTTGAGTCAGGGTCTCACTCTGTCACCACTGCTGGAGTGCAATGGTACCATCAAGGCTCACTGCAGCCACAAACTCCTGAGCTCAGGTGATCCTTCTGCCTCAGCCTCCAAAGTAGCTGGGATTATGGGAGCACACCACCATTCCCAGTTAAGTTTAAAATTTTTTTTTTATTTGTAGAGATGAGGGCTTCCTATGTTGCCCAGGCTGGTCAAAAACTGGGCTCAAGCAATCCTCCCACCTGGATCTCCCAAAGTGCAGGGATTACAGGTGTGAGCTGCCACACTTGGCCCTGTTGTATACTTTTATTATGTCAAAGAGATCCCTCCAGAAAAGCTAAAAGAGAACACTTGAGTGCATACACGCTATCTTGGTCAGGAAAATGGACAAACGTTTCATAAAAGCTAGTGGAGGGAGGCAGGGTAGACTGACAGAGTTTTGGCAAGAAAATGGAAAAAGAAAAAAAGAGAAAAAGCCAACAAGTGAGAAACTCCCTTCCCAAATGATTATCTACAGAAGTAAGAACAAACTTTATTCTATAAAACAAAGGCAATGAGGTAAAGGAAAACAATGCTGACATTTACTGACCATTATTTTCTAATGGGAGTTTGTCATCACCAGCATGTCATGGTCAATTTGTAGCAAACTAATGCATATTAGCCAAATGTATTTATCCATTCAGCAAATAATTTAAGTGTCTGCTGTAGGTGAATTGCTCTGCAAAATGTTATGAAAGACATAAAAACGCATGAGACACTTTTTGGATCCTCAAGGAAAATACAGCAGGGACAAGTACATGAAACACAAATACAAGACAGCATAAATAAGTAGTACAGATGAGTAGCAGAACTTCAGCTAAAGGAATAAAGATCACTGGCTGAAGTGGTTAGGAAGAAGTTTCATAAAAGTGATGTTTTAAAACAAAAGGAGAGGGTTGAGTGTGGTGACTCACACCACAGTACTTTGGGAGGCCAAGGCAGCAGAATTGCTTGAGGCCAGGAGTTTGAGATCAGCCTGGGCAACATAGCAAGACTTGATCTCTACAAAAAATAAAAAATAATAATAAATGAGCTGGGTATGGTGGCATACACCTGTAGTCTCAGTTACAGCTGAGACTGAGGCTGAGGCAGGAAGATCCCTTGAGCCCAGGAGTTTGAGGCTACAGTGAGCTATGACTGTGCCACATCACTCCAGCCGGGGAAACAGTGTGAGACCCTACCTCAAAAAATAAATAAATAAAAATAAAATAAAATAAAGGGAAGGAAAGAGAGAAAACGGGAGAGAGGAGGCAAAGGATGCATATGAAGAATGTAAGTGAAGGCACAGATGTCATTAAATGCCAGGTATGACAGAGGAATATCAGGAAGTCTAGTGACGTGAATCAGGTTCATGTAAGGATATGCTATGACATTAGGCTGGAAAGCATTAACAGCCTAGATTATAAATGCATATGATATAAAAGAGAACTATCATGTGAACTTAGCAATTCCAATACTGGGTATATATACAAAGGAAATGAAATCAGTATGTGAAAGAGATACCTGCACTCGCATGCTTACTGCAGCACTATCACAACAGCCAAGATATGAAATCGACCTATGTCAACAAATGAATAAAGAAAGAAAATGTGGTATATTTACACAATGGAATACTATTCGGTCATTAAAAAAAAGAATGAAATCCTGTTACTTCTGGCAACATGGATGACCTGGAGGACATTAACATTAAGGGAAATAAGTAAGGCACAGAAATACAAATATTACAAGATCTCACTCACATGTGAAATCTAAAAAAGTTGATCTCATGTAAGTAGAGAGTAGAATAGTGGTAAACAGAGGCTGAGAAAGGTAAAAGGAAGAAATTAAAAGAGGTTGGTTAATGAGTACAAAATCACGGTGCATAGGTGACTATGGTTATAATAGTTAAAGTTAACAATAATATATTGCATATTTCCAAATAGCTAGTAAGTGAGGATTTTGAATGTTCTCACCACAAAAAAGGAAGTGTTTGAGGTGATGGATATACTAATTTATACCTGTATCAAAACATCACACTGTACCTCATAAATATGTACAATTATGCATCAATTAAAACTAAAACTTTTTTTAAAAGCACATGGTGTCATGCTAAAGGGTTTAAGACTCTATTCAGAGGCAACTGGGAGCCAGTGATGTTTGAACAGAGAAGTGATATGAACTGTGCTGTCATTCAAGAAGGTAGGAGAGAAATCTTCAGCTTCATCCAGTCTAATCTTTCTCTGGATTTCAGACTGCTCCATGACTCTTACCAAATCTCATTTTCTACTATTCCTCAAGATAAATATATGGTTTGTGTCTCAAGGTTCCAGAATTAGGATGTGGGCCTTCCTACCTCAATGCCCCTGGCTCTTAGAACAACTGTGGTTTCTGGAATTCCTTCTCTGTAGCCAAAATTCATGCTTCAAATCCTACTTTCCCAGCCCAGCTCTCTCTGACCACTCTAACCCTCCTTATAACTCTCTCCTATGAACTACTATAGGGCTAACATTCTGCTGCACTAACTTTATGGTGTCTGCTCTGTACTGTTCATTGTTGCTACACATTGGTCTGACTCTAATTAAATGATGAGCTCTTTAAAAACAAGAGCTACTTCTTAAATTTCTCTCCCACTGCAGTATGGTATGAGACATCTAAGGCAAGATGAATAACTAATTGTGTCTTCATCGCCATAACACAATCCTAAGACTTTTCCAATGGCTGACCAAACTTAGTTATTAAACAGTGAAAGAAAATAAGCTTGTCAGTGTTAATATACACAAAAGGTGAGTAGTATAAAAGGGTTTCTGTATTAAAAGGATAAAAGTCTTGGCCAGATATAAAAAGTCCTGTTCAAAATAACCATAAATTTAGGAAAATATGAATTCCATATAAGATGAAAATGAATACAATTAGGAAATTACTTGACTTTTTCTTCTTATTTTTTTCTTCACTGCAAAAAGAATAGCTCTAGCACAGTCACTCAGACAGATGAGCCAAAAAATGATTCAGCTTCCCATGGAAGACTTCACTCATCATTCCAAGGCAAACACACCACTGTACAGTCATGCTTTCCAAAAATTATAGAGGTACAACGTGCTCTTTTTATCAACTGTCCAAAAGACAAAGCAAAGAGGAAAAGAGAGAACTCCTTTATGAAAAGGCCTACTTTTCAACACTACCGCCAGGTTAATTTTGGCATTTACTCATCCTTAAAGCAATAAACCTAGCTCTGCTCATTTAGAGACTATTATTTGAAGTTTGTATTTTGATAATTTTGTTCAACTGAAATATATTTTAATGTTCTGGTAAACTTTAAGAAAGTACAACATAACTATGTTTACCTTAAATTGTAAAAAAAAAAAAAAAAAAAAAGCTTTGGAAGCGTTTTCACAAAGGAGAAATGCTCCTTTTCTTAAATATACACAAGCAGAGATGTCTAATACAGTAAAAATCTGTATGAGAAGTAAAGGGACGACTGAGTGGCTTAGTGGTTAAGAGCACAAACTCTGAAGTCATTGCCTTGAGCAAGTTGCATAATCCTTCTGTTTCTCAGTTTCTCATCTGTAAAATGGGGATAATGATAATAAGGATAAATAGTAAAAGAGAAAGGTTTTTATGAGGAATAAATGAATTAATGGATGTCAAATTTTGTAGAGTATTTATAGCACAGTACTTACTATATAAGGATTAGTTGCTGTATTATTTTTGCTTTATGATCTTTACATTTTGGCCTCATTAAAAAAAAAAAAAAAAGAGGTATTTAAGCCAATCAGCCTAAAATAAAACCAAATAACTGAAGTAAATTCTGACTCCAGTCAGAATTGAAAGAACGAAACACCTTTGCTTTGAATCAGAGTGCCATGTTCCTTCTGGATATATTTTGTACCATGAGACAAAAAAAACACAGAAAGGGAAAAGTTACATTTTCTAGTTCTCTGATCACTGGAGAAGGCAGGCAGTTATCCCAGAAGCTAAGACTAAAGGAATTATTGAGCATCTAAATGCCACGCTGTTTTATGAAGTCATTCTTTAGAAAGTCAAGATAGGACTAGGAACACAGATCGAAGAGTTAAGCCTTAGAAAAAAAGAAAAAGGCCTCTTTCTCTGAGGCAAAAGGAAAGGAGAAAAGACATATTTATAGATTTTTCCTGGCCGATTCCCAAGTGTCTAATTTGGATTGAACTTAAAATGTCCCTGAAACAATACCCACCCATGAGGATTAGGATAAAAAACATCTAGGTCTAAGAGGTGACGCTGGAAAAGAAGCCATGACACTTGTCTGGCCTCTTCTCTCACCTCTCCTTGCAAGATTCTTCTACTTTAGTCACACAAGTCAACTTGTTATTCTCTGGGTATCTCTGGGGTCAAAACTATTTTCATAGTAATGTTAAGATATTATTTGCTTTTGTCTGTGTAAGTTGACATATACAGTAATGGTGCCTTAGTACAAACCACGGCAGTGGTACCAAAGTGAATCTGGAGTCATTGTATTCTTCACTGCCACAGTTTTAGAAATAAAAACATTTCAGAAAAGAATGTTCTTGGTAAAGCCGTACACATTAATTTCAAAGCACATATATCTTTTAAAAACTCAAAGCACATACATCTTTTAAAAACTAGTTGTGACAAAATGAGAAGTATATATAAAATGCTTCCAGGTAAGGAGATATGATGGTTGTCTTCAGAAAAATCTCTTGTATAGTTATCTTAAGTTGTGAGCTAAACTAGCTGCTTTTCTGTGGAGCAACATTTTCAAGCAACATTTTTACTTGAAAGAGGGACTGACAATGGTTATTCAAAACTTGGCAATTTTCTTGAGAATGAACCAAGTGAACCTGCTTCTCAAGGAAAACAACTGACCATATTATTGATGATAAAATTCAGACTTTCAAGTGAAAACAAGAATTTTGGAAAGCCTGTATTTGCTTCTGTGAGTTTGCCAGTTTGTCAATACCTAAAAGACATTTCTGATAAGGCTGGTGGTAATATTAACAAATGTGATTTTCTTAAATTGTAGAATGAGATATTCAACATTTGGAAGAGTTGTACTACTCACTGAATCAGTATTTTCCAAATAACCAATGTATGTTCTTACAAAATAAGGCAAAGGTAAATGATGCAAAGTACGAGACCGACCACAGGATTTTAATGTAACATAGGACAAAAAGTTTAATGACATGATTTCAGATTCCACACATAACTTTTTAAGAACCCACCATCTGTCACTTCTGATCTTGTCTCAAAGAAGACTATCACAATTAGTTAAGAAAACGATTAGAGTATTCTTCCCTTTTCTAAGAATGTACCTGGTTAGAATGAATTTTCTTCATATCCAGCAACCAAAACAATATATTGCAATATGCTGAACGCATAAGAGATAAGAATCCAACTGTCTTCTATTAAGCCAGAAATTAAATAAAAACAATGCTACACCTCTAAATTTTTGTTTTAGAAAAGTTATTTTTCATGAAAGTATACTGTTTACGTCAACAAGTAATGAGCTTATTGTTACTCTAAATGAATAATAAAAATGTTTCAGTTTCTCAGTTTTAATTTCTAATACAATAAATATTTATAGATATAACCCATGTAAACAAAAGTTCTATGGGGCCCTTAGTTTTTTAAAATGTAAAGGGATTTTGAGGCCAAACAGTTTGAGAACTGATGGGTTATAAGATAGGAAGAAAATAGTGGGGGGACAAAAGGAAAAGAAAAGAAAAGAAAGACAGATTTCAAAGGAGAGAAGATGAGAGTATAAACCCCATATCAGCAGTTTGATGTCGCAAATTAAACTTGCTACCTATCTCAGAGGGACAAACAACAACAAAAACCAACATTTTTATTTGAAGGAAAAGGAAAGAATTTTCGATAAACACTTTCTAGCTTAACAGAGTGTATGAAAGTTAAAGTCTTTAGTTATATATAAAGTTAGATCTAAACAATTTCATATTATTTGGAATGATGCCGATGAATTAAGAGTTACTACAACAAAAATGAAACTCAAAGATGCTTTTCTGAGGGGCAAGTCCCTTAGGAGAAGACTATTTCAATGACCTGCATGCTTAAGATGAAAGCTACTTTCTAAGGGACCATTCCCTTTTGAGAGACCATTCCCTTTTGAGAGACCAGGTAAACTGACATGAGTAACTCTATAATGCAAGCTCCTGTACTACTTTCTAGGATTAGTGGCCATTAATGTGCATATTATAACACTTAATAATACCCACAATGATAATTCTGAGCCATCAAGAAGAAGATAAATTTTGTTCACCATTTAAGAAGCCAGTCAAGTGCACAGGTATTTTAGAAAAATACTGCAAAGGCCTCAAAGTAGAAGTTCCAGCACTTAAGGGTTTATCCCCAACTAACTGAAAACTGTCATTCTAAAAAGATTCGCTTAACAAAGGTTCCAGAGAGTAGAAATGTTCTAATTATAAGATGGTCTTCACTCCTGGGGAAGGTAACATTACAGGAGGCCATAAGCCACCATGCTAAGGAATGAGAGATAAAAATATGGCAGAAGAATTTTTATAGCATTTTTTTCTCCCTGCCAAAGATAGTTCTCTCTCAGCTCAGTTACTCCTTGTGGTCATCAGAGCATATGTGCTTTTTGAGGGGATCTATCTCCCTTTTAAAAGGCTGCTTTGTTAGAGTTAAGATTAATGACATACATTTGTCAAATGTTTTCATTCTTATTTGTTTATTAAAAAGAACTTCCTAAAGGAACATATGTTTTGTGAAAATGGATGTCAACATTTAAAGTTCTATTACATGAGGATGGCCTAACAGTGCCTCCACTTAGCAGCAGCTGTTGAAATTTCCTGAGTAACTAACTATGTGTACCTAAAAGTAAGGGTCTTACCTTTAAAATATTTAACTGTTCCACATTTACTTATTTAGATTTGTGCAATTATCTTTCTCCATTAGACTAAATTAGTTGGTTATGGGATAAAATACTTTTCAGAGTAAGAAGAGTCAGCTTACCCCTTCATCTTTAAAAAAAAATCTCATCTATTCTCATCTTCCGCACTTTGTGCTGGAGTAATAAACTACAGGAAGTTATAGAAACAACTGCTAGAATAATTAAACAACTTGGGTCTTCTCACAGTTGCTGTTTCATGCTGTTGGCGCATGGTCAGTTGCAGATGTTGTAAAGAGACTTATGTTTAATTCTCCTTTTGATTGCCCAACCCCCACATTATAGCTCTCCCTCATTGTAGCTTTCCTTTTTGCAACTTCCCTCCTTCCTGTTCCAAGTCCCGCTAACTAGCCTTTAAAAAGGAAGAATCAAGGCAACCTTTCACATCTGTCATATTTCAGGGCACCTCCATGTTTGTTTGCTAACAGATGACTGCTATTATTATAGATAACCAATAGGGTGAGTCCATGTTTTTAAAAAACAGCAAGACTGATTCAGAGATATTTACAATAGGACATGCATTAGTTTGTTTTTGCTTAACTCCTCCTCCTTCCCAAAGAGCCATGCCAAGAAACAGACATATAGGAGTACAGTTTGGATTAGGAATAAAACAAGGATAAGAAAATGTGGCATTGTTAGGTACTGATCCACCTCCTCCAGCTCCAGGGACAACTAAAAGCACAGTAGCTCCTAGTAGACCAAAACCAAAGTGAGCATGAAAGATACACTGTAACTCTGAAACTCAGCAGATGTCAATCATCTGCATTCACTGATGCCAGTACCTCTTCAGACCCTCCAGTGGCTTCACAGAAGCCTAGAGGACTGTGGGGGTGTGAAATGTGTCAATAGCAAATTCTTTCTCAAAGCCTACAGGACACAGCCTTTCAACTTAAAAGCAAACCCAGGAGCACTGTTCACTTTAAATTGTATGCCAACCTTGAAACAATTTTTCTTCTCACAGCTTGCAGGTATTCCTTTTAATGATTTCAGCTGTAATAGCAATTGCATTAAAGTTCCATGTTAGGAAAGCCAGGATTTAAATCCTTTTCCTGACTCAAGGAGGAAAGAACAGTCTGAGACAAGGAGAAAAACAATACACTGAGCTTGATGTGAAGCAGACATAGCACCAGGTTTCAGCACTAATGAGGGGAGAGGGCCAGAGCTCTATTTCCCTCCTTTCCATCATCCCATTAGGGAAACCTAATAACTCCTAGGAAGGAACATAGCCTATTGTGTTGTGTACAAGAGTAATAGGGACAGGAACTGTTCCATAGCAAAACAATCATGACACATGCATCACTTTCTGGAAGTGGAATGAAAAGACTGACTCCCTATTTTAAGGCAAGCAATGCTGTCAACAAGGAAAATCCCTTGAGTGAAACATTTCAGCAGAATCCCACTTAATGCCTGATGACACAATGCCACCAGAAGTGAACAGTAGAAAGGACAGTGCTGCAGATAGGCCCAAACAATAGAAAATTCCATCTCCAAGTTCCCATGATCTAAGTGTCAACTCCTCGTTCAATTCTTTGTTTCACCCAACAAGCTTATTGAGGTATGAGATGTATCTTACTCATTTTACCCATTATGGCATCCCTGGTTTCTACTGCAATGTTCAGCACACAAACAGTGGATGTCTGCAGATAAAGGCTCAATTGAGCTTTTGAAACGCACAACATTAACATCTCCGGGAGACAGGAACCACATTCCAATAGCTAATTTACTGTTGGAATCTTTGTTAAAGTGTTTAAAGTAAGGGACTCATGCAGGGACATATGTATGCACTCTCCATGCCTTCCCTCTCCCTGCTCACCCCCACAAGTCAGTCCATGGCTTCCCACAATCTCTACCCTCACGGGTATGGGATGGGAGAAAAAAAACCCTGAGCCTCTTAGAACAAATGTACTATTGCCCACAAAGTAGCACACTACAACAGGCTCTGGGGCTTCTCATCAAGCATCACCTCCAGACGGGTCCAGGCCCTGGCCCAATTTCAAGAGGCCTGTAGCCTCTGGCTCTTATTTAGCGATCAGCCCAGCATGGTAGGAAGAGACCCAAAGCAAACTCACTCTGTCTTCAGGTTCTTCCATCTAAAAAGCATTTGGTTTGTTGGTGATTCAAAGGAAAAAAATAGGAAAGAATTTTTGGGAACAAAATAAGGAGGAAGAATGGCAAATAAATAAATTACTAAGCTGGAAACAAAACTGACCACAGTGCATTTTCTTTCCTTTTCTTTTTTTTTTTGAGTTGGTGTCTCACTCCGGCACCCAGACTGGAGTGCAGTGGCACGCTCCCAGCCACCACAGCCTCAACCTGCTGGGCTCCGGTGATCCTTCTGCCTCAGCCTTCCAAGTAGCCAGAACTACAGGCGGGCGCTACCACGCCCGGCTAGTTTTTAATTTATTGTAGAGATGAGGTCTCGCCAAGTTGCCCGGGCGGGTCTCCAACCTGCAGGGGCTCAGGCAATCCACTCGCCTCCGCCTTCCAAAGCGCTGGGATTACAGGCTGAGCCACCGAGCCTGGCTGCATTTTCTTTAAGTTATTACTTTCATAGAAACAGAAAGAGGAAGAATACCGGAAAGAGGACTCTACACGTCTGCTTTTTCCAGGGCTCCCAGGATACATCCCTAGTGATGGACACGGCAAGCAGAAGCAGAAAAGGCTACTCCTGTTTTCTTTTCATTCACCCACTGTCAGCAAACAGTATTAAACAAACCTGGATGCCTGAGTGACTCATACATGGTCATTTGGAACTGAAGATCCCCTGCTTTGGTTTTCACTAAATTTCAAGAAGGTGACCCAAATGAAGCACACATGAAAGTAAAGGAGAAGATAACAGGGGGAGGGAAACTTAAATCTATCCAAATCACCCTGTATTGTGATCTGCATACGGCCCACACACAAGCTTCCAAAAATTGATATCATATGGCAATTTGCTAAAAGGAAGGACTGCAGAGCCACTAATGCAGCAGATGCACACGGCTTATCAACCACCACAAAGACATTAAGTGTGCACATTCAGCTGTATCCTTCCCATGATTTTTCTCAATGTACTGGGAGGGGGGTGTTAAAAGATTTAATGAAGTAGAGGAGAGTCACTGATCAGTAAAGATGGTCCTACTTAAGGATTTTCATAAGGGCACAAGCACAGGACTGGCAATCAGTAGAAATACTGGAGAGGCTTGCAGGATGTTTCCAGCTTACTACATAACACTAAGGCGCTTATTTCAGTGAGATGAGGTGATCACAAAGACAGAAGGTAGGTTCCACCACTAACTATAGCTAGGTGAATGATGGCAGGCTCTTTGAGCACACTAGTTCTCTGGGGCTCAAGTTCCTTCCTTGCAAATTAAAGAGTACATACGTCATGAGCACTAAAATTCCTCCCTATACTAAGATTCGATATGAGATCAATGATTTCTGGAAGATTTTGGATTCCTGTAGTTACAGACTCTGGAGTACAAACAGAAGAGACCTTTAAATGGCTCCATTACAAATTTTTTTATACCATGCTGTTTCTACAAATAAATGAAAGGGGATGAGACATGTCCAATTCAAGTACATTTTCTATTCATTTATCTTTCTTCAAAGAAAGTCCAAGCAATAAAACAATTCATAATTTTTAACTACCTATCCTTCTCTACCATTTTTTATTGCCTCAGGGAAGGGGTTAAGCAAAAACTTCCAGATGTCATGCCGCTCTCAAGGTACCTCATAGTCTATTTAGTAAAAGAAACACATACATATACACATATCTCACACAAATGAAAGCGCAAAGTCAAATTTATGCTTTCAAATAAATATTTTCCACAGAGTCCACTTTTTGAAGCTATATACTTATTCAATTATTCCTATTACAATTAGTTCAAACAGCTTTAGACATCTTTTGCAACTACCTTTAGTAGGAATCCAGGAATCACACATGAAAAATCTATTTCGGGCAACCCCCTCGGGGTCCCCTCCCAGTATGGGAGCTTTTCTGTCTTCTAAATCATGCTTTCTAAAAAAATTAAAAAAAAAAAAAATTCATTTCATTTTTATGCTTCCACAACCCCAAACTGCAACCCCAGAATGACTAGGTTTTCTTTTTTTTCTTACTTTTTATTTTTAAAATTTTTTTTTGAGTTGGAGTCTCACTCTGTCGCCCAGACTGGAGTGCAGTGGCCGCTCCTGGCCACCACAGCCTCGACCTGCTGGGCTCTGGCGATCTTTCCGCCTCAGCCTTCCAAGTAGCTGAAACTACAGGTGGACGCTACCATGCCCGGCTAATTTTTTGATTTATTGTAGAGATGAGGTCTTGCCAAGTTGCCCAGGTGGGTCTCGAACCCGCAGGCTCAGGCAATCCACTCACCTCAGCCTCCAAAGGCGTGGGATTACAGCCTGAGCCACCGAGCCCAGCAACTAGGCTTTCAAAACTCATAAATACATATCAATCCTAACTACTCAAGTTAGGACTGAACCCAACAACAGATAAGGAAGATCAACACTGTAAATATTTTGGCTTACTATGACTTCTGAGTTGGCTTTAAATTCAGGGTATTTTAAATACTCTTATGAGAGTATTCTCTTATTATGCATCCATAAAGAAAAACAAAATTATGAACTTTGAGCAGCCTGGATGGAATTAGAGTCTATAATACTCAGTGATTTATCACAGAAATAACGATTTAAGTACCACATGGACTCACTCATAAGTGGACCCTGAACATTTACCATAATACTATAAGAAAGGGATTGGCAATAGTGGGACACTGCTGGGGGGAGCGGCACATAACATCAGTAAGGGTCCCCACATTACCTGTAGGATGACCACATATGTACCTAACCCTCATGTGTATTCCACATTTTAAAAATAAAATAAAGATTTTTAAAAAGTATTCTCTATCCTGAACTTTATGAAAGGTACTTTCACCATCAATTAACTTTCTTGGGAAGACCTCACTTGTGCACTGGGTTAAATATTTAAGACAATGTTACAATAAGCTTTTAGATCCACAGGCAGTGATAGGGCTTTGGGGGTTCTCAGAATGGAAACAAAATATCTATATCACTGCATGAAATGAAAGAGGCAAGAAAGAAGAACATAGACTTTCACTGGCTGAATGGAAATATTTAAACAGAGATAATACTTGTTTTAATTCCCACAGGGTTTACACACTTCTGAATACTTCCATTCTTCATACTTCTAAGGTAACTATTACTCTTCTCAGTTTCCTGGTGGTGTTTTTAAAACCTGGATTATGGCCAGTTCAGGTACCTTGCAAACTGGGGTGTTTCTGGCAATTCCAGGACAATGCTATGAGCTTTGAAGGGCTGAGCAGACTGTGAAAGTAAAAAAGAGCTGTAAGGCTAGAATGCACATCAGCAGCTCCCTTAATCTATCCCTGTTCTTGCCAATGGAATATTGATATCACTTGTGCTACAAATGGGCATCACCAAGGAAACACCACTACATTCCAGACAAACACTTTTCATGGATTCCTTTCTCTGTGACCTCCTATGGCACATTAATGGTATCTGATAGCATGCCTCACATACTGCATTCACATACTGTGACTATGTTTGTACGTCCTTGTTATTTATTTTTTAAGACTGAGTCTCACTCTGTCACCCAGACTGGAGTGCGGTGGCGTGATCATAGCTCACTGCAACCCCAGACTCTTGAATTCAAGCGATCTTCATGCCTCAGGCTCCCAAATAGTCGGGACTACAGACATATGCCTCCACACCCAGTTATGTTTTTATTTTTGTAGAGATGGGGTCTCACTATGTTGCCCACAAGTGATCCTCCCACCTCAGCCTACCAAAATGCTGAGATGACAGACATGAGTCACTGTATCCAGCCACTTGTTTTACTTAACTAGATTCTAAGTACGCTGAAGGCAGAGACAATATTATCTAGCTTTTAAAAATTCTCTGATTTGTGATTATTATACCTTGATCATGAAAAGGTAATCAGTTAATGTTTACTAAATGAATGAAATCAAAAGCCTGCAGGGCAAGGTGGTTCAATCCCAGCACCTTGGGAGGTGGAGGTGAGAGAATTGCCTGAGGCTAGCCAGGGCAACTTGGTGAGATCTCTGTCGCTTTAAAAAAAAAAAAAAAAGAAAGAAATCAAAGTCACAGGTTATAGCACCATATTGAGCAGCCTAGGAGGGTAGAAAGATCTGAAACTGGTATACTTGAAACTTTTCTGGATAAAGTAGACAATTTCATATATAGTGTGCATCATTACTTTTATGGTGACCAACCAACGAGATAACATAGGCATCTTCTTAAAATGCACAATCAAAACGTAATATGAAAAATCTAAAACTGCTCACATTACAGGGAACCAATTACCCTGAGGAGGATTTAGGCCTTTCATACCAGATCAAATGACAATTTTCTTTCAGGTTTTATACCACAGAATCTTTTTCTTTTAAGAGGCAAAAACAAGCAGCTCTAAATCATGTGTATGTCAGTAAGCAACATAGAACTCAGGATCCAAACCAATATATAGTTTTTCCAAGAGATCACCTAGTGGTGGCCCTTCTAAGTCTACTGTTAATCGACATAATGGTTATACTCAAGCCTGTGTTTCTGACACAAAAATGCATACATCTTCACTCCCACAGTGTAAAAATCATACACTTAGAAGTTAGCATCTATTTCACCGAAAGACAACTTTTCATAAGCAACTATGATTATCCATATTTTAACACTCAGACTATATCTTATTTATTGGTTTAATAATTGCCTCTTCCCAGTGAAATATGAGCCTCTGAATACAGATTTTCACTTTAGCATATCTGAGGTCCAGCACAGAGGTCAATGAACATTTGTTGAATCAAGCACTGAATAAATTAATGCATCCTCACAGTAAACGTAAAGTGACATGAAAGTTTAAATGAGTACCATGATGACTTGATATAACTGGTAGCTTCTTCAAAGACCATTTAAAAATCATTACCTATCTAAAAATCATTCATCCATATTCCAATGGACTTGTTAACTCGGAATTAGTTTAAAATGAGATTAGAACTATATCTATCACTTAAAAAAATACCTACTACATGCCAAAAAAAAAAAAAGCAAAAAACAAAACCCCAGAATTAATTTTTTTTTAATTGCATATTTATTCTTATGTGTTTAAATTTCAGTCACCTTCAAAGTACTCTCCATTCCATTCAATACACCCATTGAGATGCTTTTTCCACTGTTCAAAATAGTTTTTGAACTCATCAATTTTAATGCCTTTTAGTGATTCTGCTGTTTTTTGTTTCACCTCCTCCATATTGGCAAAATGTTTCCCTTTGTTTTTCATCCAGGGAAACAAACAGACAAAAAAAAGTTGCTCAGGCGGGATCGGGTGAACAAGGAGGGTGGGGCACTGAGGCCATGCTGATGCAGTTTTGGGGCAAAAATCCCTGAATACTCAGTGCAATATGGGTAGATGAATTCGTAAGTAACCAATCACAAAATGGGAAAACACATTATAAGAATCTCAACAACAACAAAAAAAATTCACTGAACCCCACCACAGCGACTCACAACAATGCTAGCTCGTATACTGATGCTAGTGAGTTTCGAGAACCCTTACCTAGCGGGGGAAGCCTGTACTACAAGGGGCCCAACCTCCAAAAAATAATTCCAGTTTTTTTGGGATCCCCTTTGTATATTAATAAGTACCCTTTGTAGAAGCATCAATATCCCAAATTTACAGACGAGGAAACTGTGGCTCTAAATAAATGAATCAAAGTTTTTGAGCTACTAACTGGGATTAAAACTTTAGCTTACTGGGCTCCATAATCTTTCCATTATATGTAGCTAATATCATTGACTGTCAATATACTCAGATAAGAATGAACAAAAGAGAAATGAGTGTAAGAAACAAATGGAAAGCATGACTCAGATATGATTCTTTTGACCCCAGGGCAGGAGTGTGAGACACATACTCCCTCCAAATGCACATATGACCTAGGATTCAGCAGTTCTATGAGGAAAAAAAGACGATTACAGAATAATTTAAGATTTTAGAGCAAAACACAAAAATGTTTAAGAAAAAAAGTGACTAGTTAAGAATTTGTTTAAAGAATACATGGTTTTAAAGTCCCTCATAGTTGTTCTCTTGGTCCAACATACAAGACATACCCCAACATTTTAAAATTTATTACAGTCATTTGAAATCATACACTGGTCAAAAATTAAGAGCTGGAAGAAAATTTAAAAACTGTCTAACCATTAATCAACAGAGAAGAAAAATATCAGAGAAATTAAATAACTCACTGAAAGTCACTAAAAATGTATAGCCAGATCATTAAATTATATCCTTACATATATTATCTGTGGATAGTTTTACAGACAGATTATAGTTTTGTCATTTGTGGCTTTACAATCTGGGGTTTTCTGAGGTACTTCTTTTCTGCAATTTTATTAAAAATTTGCAGAAGGAGTCACTGTAGAATTTCCTGGAAACTCTCCATTTCAAAGGAGATGCAGAGAAAGAGAGTTTCCCAAAAAAATTACATGAAAAAGCTGAGGAGTGAGTTTCCTGTGGTTGATACTAGGTCTAGCTTTGAACCAAAAAGGGATAATTAAGGCAGGGCTGGCTCTCTTAAATGCCAAATGCATGCAGGCAAGACTTACTGGCAACTCAGAAAGAAGCCAATTTTTCTTTTCCTAGGTGACACATATACCACAAAACTATATATGTAAATATGATGGCAGAGACATTGTTAAAGAAACTATTTTGAAATTGACACTATTAAATAACAGGGTGAGATGTGAATATCATTCTGAATATCAGTGTTATGGCTTCTAAGGTTAGCTATGAAGGCTGTGAACAGCCTCACAAAACAAAAACTTTTAACCAAACCACAGAACTGAGGATGGAAATGCAAGCTCGCCCCCCTTGGGACAAGAGAAAGAAAACATAGTTTTCAGTTAAAAATGATAAAAGGACAGAGAAATCAAGAAGATATCAACAGGAAATATTCCAAGACCAACTGCCCTTACTACAACCCTGAAGAAACAAACATTAATACTGTTGTACACATCATTAAGAATGGAAATTCAGTTAATTTGATGCTCAGTCGTCTGATTATTTTCTTAAAAATGGATCACAGTTCTGCTTTAAAATGCTTTATTGGCCAGGCGCAGTGGCTCAGATCTGTAATTCCAGCATTTTGGGAGGCTGAGGTAAGAGGATTGTTTGAGTTCAGGAGTTCGAGACCAGCCTAGGCTACATAGCGAGACTTTGTCTCTACAAAAAAAAGCCAGGCATAGTAGCACACATCTATAGTGCCAGCTACTCAGGAGGCTGAAGTAGAAGGATCACTTGAGCCCAGGAGGTCAAGACTGCAGTGAGCCATGAATGTATACTCTAGCCTGAGCCACAGAGTGAGACTGACTCAAAAAAAAAAAAAAAAAAAGCTTTTTAGACTGAGGAGGGTATGTTAAATAAAGAATAGATTTTCCCAGTAACTTAATACTCGCCATATGAGTTTTATAGTTGTCCTTAAACATATTTGTTCTTGAGGGTTTGGCTGCTAGGACCACAGGCACCCTGACAAGATATACTACTGGTTTGCAGAATTAACTGTTCCATTAATCAATGAACATTCAGAAAAAGAATTATTACAGAGATGCCTCAATGAACAGATAACCACAGGGAGGCAAGCGCCTTTCTAATGAACTTGGCCATACCTTGAAAAGATCCTACAACACATGGAGAATATTGATTTGCAGCACTAGGGCATACTCTCAAGAGAATAAAGCTTTCTCTTCTGAACTTGAGAATTCAGTGTCATCTCCTGCAACTGTCTCAATACCTTTCCATATCATTCTTTAGGAAATAAAAGACAGGTCTGGAAAATCTTAGTAATTTCTGTACCAAAAACAAGCTCTTTGGACAAACACCATCTTCGTGGTATTTAGCTGCAACTAAACAGATCATAATAAGAACATGAGACTTATTTTAAAGTGAATCAGCTAAGATCCCAAAATAGCCAAAGGAAGTTCTCCAACTATCACCAAAAGCATGGGAATATAATGCAAAGGTTTTAGAATTTTAGTGTGCATAAGAATCATTCAGGGATACTTGTTTAGAAAGCAAAAACCCATCCTAAACCAAGTGAGGGTACACTCTCAGAAGTCCTGGGTGTACCCTTAGGATGAGTCTTCAGGAAACAACAGTATAGTGGAAACATTACTAGCACAAAAGGTGGGATCTAGTCCAGCTGACAGTTAACTAGGTGAAACAAGGTAAGTCATTTAACCATTCTGAATCCATTTCTCCTCCTATAAAGCAAAAATCTCAAAAGTAAAGCAATGTCCACATCTTCCAACTTTAAATTACTGTATGATATTATTCCTGAAGCTTGTGTAATATTTTCAAGAAGGAGCAACTGAGTCTGAACCACCATATTCTACTGGTCACCTAAATAAGTGAACAGGCTACTAAAATCTACAGTTACAAAACTAATAACAATTCTAGGCTGTACTTACTGTGTGCCAGGCTCTGTTCTAAGTAATTGATATGTATTAACTCACTGAGGGGAAAAGAGAAGACAACAAAAGGTCATCTGAGAAACTTGAAACTAGTAAAGCATGCATAAGGAGACAACATTGAATATTAAATTGTAATGAGTATTAAAACTGGCAATACTCAACAAACAACCACCATAAAATAATTAATAGAATGAAACATATTATATGTAAATTAATAACTTTGTCTCCAAAATTGTGAAGATTTTCAACCTAGTAAAGAAATACCAGTGAAAACTATCAAAAAATCTGCAGTATTTAATTCACAAATGTGTTTTCTCTCAGAATATAAGCAAACATAAATGTTGATATCACCTACTTCCTTAATGAACCATGTTTTTCAGCATTTAAACTTTTTTTTTTTTTTTTTTTTGAGTCAGTCTCACTATGTCACCTAGGCTGGAGTGCAGTGGCATACTCCTGACCACCACAGCATCAACATGCTTGGGCTCAGGCGATCCTTCCACCTCAGCCTTCCAAGTAGCTGACACTATAGGCGCGCCCTACCACACCCAGCTAATTAAAAAAATTTTTTTTTTTTTATTGTAGAGACAAGGTCTCACCATGTTGCCCAGGCTGGTCTCAAATTCGCAGGCTCAGGCAATACTCTTGCCTTGGCCTCCCAAAGTGCTGGGATTATAGGTTTGAGTCACCGTGCCTGGCCAGCATTTAACCTTTAAACTAAGGTCTTATTTACAATTTACAAGTGTCAAGCAAGTTAAGGAAAGAAAATTACTCCTCAATTTATATGACAGATGTCAGTCAATGAACTAATAAAACAGAAGCCCAACTGTAGCCTTTTTCTTTAAATCCTTGATAGTGCCACTCTTGGTCAGAGAACCCTATGCTCTGACAATTATATATTTAAAGAAGGCTCCAAACAGGATGATCTCCATAAGAATTTAAATAGATTATTTACATTTGCTAGAAAACTGCCATAAATTTACCATTGTCCTGGTTTTCAAGTAGCAAAGCATAAGTTACAAGAATTTGTTCTGGTTTACATTTGGAGAGGATGATTCAATGAAACAATGATTCAATGAAGCAATGACTGGCCTATTATTCCCAAGGCCAAAACACAGACAGGGCATGTGTCAGAAAGACCAAATTAAATAATATTAAACAAATGCCATTTCTTCCTCAACTATAATCACAATTAACCCTTTTAGATCAATTAACCCTTTTCAGAATGAAAACACAGACTCTAGAAAGTTAGCGCTAAAAGATGAATCGAGATAAGGAAACAACTCTAGAGACGTTGTCAAAAGCTTGTTCAGCAACCTGTAGCTTAATAATTAGAGGTTTCACAACAAAACAATTTTCAAAGAAAAGAAGAAATCCACTTGTTTTCTTTTTCTTTTCATCTACCATTATACAAATACTTTTTAGGCAAAGGGTTCACACACTACTGCCAGTGGCCCATCACTTGTTTTTATATAGCCCATGAAAAAAACTAAGAGTGGATTTTACATTTTTCAATGGTTAGAAAAAATATTCACAAGAAGACTATTTCATGGCATGTGAACAATATATGAAATTCAAATTTTGGTGTACATAAAGTTTTACTGAAGCAGTCACTCATTCATTTATATATTAGCTACGGCTGCTTTCACACTGTAACAGCAAAGTTGACTAGCTGTGACAAAGACTGTACATCCCACAAAGGCTAAAATATTTACTCTCTGTCCTTTACAAAAAAAGTTTGCAGAACTCTGCGCTCTTTCCTAACCCAGTGAAAATCTATACAATGAATGCAAGTACATAAAGAGTTAAATGGGAAACATTAAAGTATGTGGCCATGCTTTATCCTTTCAATTCACAGCAAACAGGGCATGTTTAGCAGAGTAACAGTGAAAAGAAATAGGTTGTCAGGTTTCACAGCCTTATAACAATGCTGTGAACACAAAAACTTTCACTGTTTAGACCTAAAAATCTTAAAAACCTGAAAATCTCATTGACATATGCTTTCCCCAACTATACAAGGCAGAAGCAGACACAAAGCAGAAGGCATCGGTATCTCCTAGCCAGAGACAAATTACATGATTCTGAGGCTCTTTAAAATATCTCCACCAATCATCAATCTCCACCAGGTTAAAAGTCAAGGAAGAATTGCTTTGTTGTGTAAATCCTAGGTTAAAAATCAAATGCAGTTGAGGTTGACCTTGAGTTAGTCAAAGTTGATTCTCCAGGGATCTATTTTTTTAATCTGTAAAATGAGGCAAGCAGACCAACCAGAAGAATATTATTCCTCTCAATTAAAACTAGAGGAAAAATGAGAAAAGGGTTGAAAGAAGAAAGACCTCTTTTTTAAAAAAAAATGTGTTTTTTTTCTTTCTAGTCGATAAGATACATTGGGATAGATACAGCTCTCATCAGAAAGCAAAGGGTCTGGAGCCAAATGCCAGATTGCATTCAATGACACTAATCACAATATTAAAATGGAAGACTAAGTAATAGATGCATTTGAATTCAAGGATGTGAGTTTTTTCCTTCCCCTTCTGAGGGTACCCATGCAGGGTGTGTTCTCTTTTCTTCCCACAGAGGCAAAAGCAACATTTGTCTGAATAGCGCCTGCTATACAAGTAGCCACCCAAGCATTAGTCATGAATATTATCTGTAAAAAGGGTGGGTTAGAACAGTCAGCACCTTCATACCACTGTACTCCAATAAAACGAATCTTATTTATCACTGTTCATACACTTGAAACAGTTTGGGATAGTACAGTTTTGTTTACTTACTGGTGTAACTCTGAGAAAAAAATACCACTTAGCCTTTCAAAGATCAAAACAGTGTAATGTCAAGTCCAGCCAAAGAGCACTGACTTTCTGAGGAGCAGTATGAGTTAGGCCATTAACTTCATTTTCAGCTTTTTAAAGGGTTTTGTTTTGACCAGCATGGAATCTAAAGTACAGAGCACTGTTTATCTCAACAAATTTAAATTCCTTTGTTTTAAAAGTTAATAGCTTTCAACAGGAAGAAAAATAACAAAGACCCTAAAGAAAAATATTTTTAAAACCTACTGAATATAAAATAGAATTACAATACACCAAGCAATTGTACTAGGCATATAAAAACATGTATCCACATAAACTCATATACAAATATTCATAGCAGTATTATTCACAGTAACCAAAGAGTGAAAACAATCCAAATGCACAAGAACTATGGTATAGCCATACTAGAGAATCTTATTTGGCAATAAAAAGAAATGATATATTCATCAATGCCACAACATGGATGAACCTTGAAAACATTAGGCTAAGTGAAAGAAGCCAATCACAAAAGACTACATTATCATAAGATTCCATTTATATAAAATTCTAGAATGGGCAAATCCCTAGAGACAGAAAGTAGATTAGTGACTGCCAGGAGCTGGGAGGAGGAAGAGGGAAGAGGTTGACTGCTAATGGGTCTGGGGTTTCTTTTTGGGGTGATGATAATATTCTGAAACCAGAATATTAGTGGTAACAGTCACACAGCTCTGTAAATGTATTTAAAACCACTGACCTATGTACTTTATTTAATTGGGTGGATTCTATGGTATGTAAATTATATTCCAATTAAAGTTGTTAAAAAGAAAATCCTCATTAAACCTTTTTTCATTGCAAAAAATGGCATGCTTTATAATTTAGACAGTTACTACTGAGCTGTAAAATAAAAATCTCATTTTTGTAGCTGTCAGTTTCTATATAAAGAAATGATTTAGGTTTAAGAAAGCTTTATAGATCCTCTTTTGCTGTAACTCTCATTTTGTGACAATTTAAGCTTGATGACAAATTTCAAAGTCTTGTGCTCATAGAGAAAATGGTTCTCATCACAATCTCCAAAGTTCCCGTGTAGCAGAGCCCATTCCAAAATTCTGCTATGTGGTGTATACCATTTACGAAAGCATAAACTGCAACAACATGTGCATATTTATATAATAGGACAAAAGCAACACAGAAAATAACACTATTGTGCCCACCTGCCCACAAAACAAAAGACAAGGTCATAAATCAGACAGAGCAGACCAAGATATAAACACATTTTGGGCTCATACAGACTTACTGATGCCACTTACCTCCTGGATCTTTGGGCTTTGCTCAATCTTGGGTGTAGTAGCTACACTCCCTACAGCCACCTCTTCAGAAACTGAACTCGCTCTGGCATTACTCAGAAAATCCACTTCATCTTCAGCTTTTGTGTCTGGCATTTCTGAAAAGGAGGTTACAGAGTATATTTAAAAAGTTGATTTCTGTGCCTTACTGTTTACACAACACGCTCCAGGTTTCATGTGTTTTGTTTTCACTTTTGTATTAAATGGAAAAATATTCTTTTGCTGTCAGGAGCTAGTGCCATTTCTGACCCCATGCTGAGCTATTCCTTTATCACATAGCTGTCTGGTTTTCCCCTAGCCTTTGTATGGGTTTGGAGCTAAGTGAAGATCCAGTTCAATGTCCACTGAATGTGCACTTTCACTACCGACTTTTTATGACAAATCTGAGTGTGGTGCTGACTTGCATATGGAAAACTCAATTCATAAGCTCTAGGGAAACAGGTAACAGCTGAAGCTAGGTGGTCCATCTTGGCCATCATCAAAAAGGCAAGAGAAATTTGTACTAGACAAAAAGGAGAAAGTCACTGAGAATGAGACGAAACCTCCAGGACAACTCTGACTTTTTCTAAAAACATACTAGACACCCTAATCCACCCACCACTGCAATCAGTACAACTGAAGTATTCTAGCAAGCGATTTTTTAAATTTTTAGCTCTTATTTCTTTCAAAATGAAAACATAATCACAAACTAGCAATTCTTTTTCTTAAGAAAAAATTTTTATGCATGTTTTCGCTAGAATTACATAGCTGTCCTATTGCTGACCATCCTCAACAGTGGTGGCTTTTGTTACTTGACCAGCATATGGTCAAGCAAATACAGGAAGAAAGTGATAAAAATGATGTCTGAGGCAAATTTAGGATTATGACACTTTAAAGGGGACTGATGACTGAGCAGTCAAAATTCACCTTAATAACCCAAATACAAATGGAACGGTCATCTTAATTGCATGTGGAAAATTTTTTGTAGTCTTTATTAATCTAGTGATGCCCCTACTTGGCAGAGAAAAGCGCTCCCCATGCCGAAGAGCAGAGAAGTTTCTTTCATTAAAGAATAAATTATGTTAATATTTTATTCTAGCAGCATATGACATGTACAACGGTCTACTTTAAATTTAGAAAAGTTATATTCTTACACACGAACATTTATAAACCTCGTTCTTCTTTCCTTGCCCTTATAATTATATAATCTTACTAGCAATTTAAAAATGGGTAAACAATCTTTCTTGCCCAGAGAACCAAAATCTATGTTACATTTCATAAAATTAAAGTTTAAAAAAAAAATCTGACTAAGCAATCCCCTTAGAACCATCCCTTGATCAAAACATTTCTAAGTGAGCCAGAGTAGTTTCTGGGGGGAAAGGGACTGTTGGTGTTTTTTATTTTATTCGTTTGTGGATGTGATCATTGGTACAACCTTACTTTCCTATACCTATCAACTGAAACTATGTATCTTGGCATAGCAACCAGGCATACTGGTAAACAGTGATTGCTGAGACTTGAGGGGTGTTGGCAGCCTCTGCAGGCCTGGCGTGGCTGGGTTACACACCACTAACTTCCTAAGCACTGTGGTCAATGAGTGAAGGGCTATATCCCCTTCTTTCTAACTGGCTCCTTCCAAATCAGTAGTTAAAACTTGTCTCTCCTCACTCATAAAACAGTATGATTAAGTCCATGAAGGGAATGTAAACTTGCTAGAAAATACCCTTTGGTTCTGAGATCATACTCAGGTGCTTTTTCTCTAGGGCAACATGATCAGGGACTTTACCCAGTCCTGGCTATTTTCTGGGGAAAAAAAAAAAAAAAAAAGCACCGATTTCTTCATTTACTGGCTACTTTTCTCCATAGTTTGAGACCATGAGTACTGAGCCTATTATGACTCCTTTGGGTAGCAGAACAAGTTACTCGCCTACACAAAATTTACCAGTCCCAAACCCACACTCACATGCACTGTGGAGACTTCCTTCTTAAAACTTTAAAATCTTAAACATCATTCCTTCGCGTTTTTATTACATTTACATAAAAATAAAAATCAAAGTCCTGGGCAACCCCTTCAGGTCCCCTCCCACTATGGGAGCTTTTCTGTCTTCTTAATAAATCTTGCTTTCTAAAAAAAAAAAAAATCAAAGTCTAAAATTATCTTCCTTTTTTAACCTTTTCTCAAAGAGTACTATAGACACAAACCCCACATAGCTCATACTTGCTTGGGTTAAATTCTGACCACTGAGCCAGAAAGAGAAATAATTCCAGCCCATGTGGCCAGGGACACAGCACCCAAATGAAAAGAACACAGCCAGGCATCAGCTTACAGCCACTCCCATTCTTCTGAAATGCCAACCTGCCAGGGCCCCCAAAATAGACTTGTTGTTGTGCCTTATTTTGAAAATTAGAGATTGTCTCATATCAGCCAACAAATATCTATCACTAGCAATCTAAAACATTAATAAAATTAGAAGCCTGAAGTCAACAAAAATTCTAACTCAGGTTCTTTAAATCCCTCAACCAGAGGAAAAAAAAATATTCTAAGTGCCAAAGCCCTTTACTAGGGAAAATGGCCACTGTGTTTAAACTGCACTTCTTCTTAAATAACTTCTTTTGTTCTGCTTGTTCATTTCTCCCCATGCCCCACCCCCACACTCTTAACACATAGTACATATAAAGGGATTTTCAAAAATTAAAAAGAACAGTAGAACAAATCAAATAATAAAGGCCAAAAAAAGGCTACTTCTTACCTACGAAAGCCTTGGGGAAAGCATGGAGACAGGTCCTCTGTCTACAGCTGTTAACAGGTGGTGGTAAAAAAGTGTGCATCAAACTGACCTTTAAAGACTTCAAGAGTCAAGATCGTGCCTGACTCCAGCTTCAGCTTCAGCCTCAACCCACAATAAGAAGTTTTATTCAGACAGTTTATTTCCACTGAGTAATAGCGGTTTCTCTTTGCTGTCTCTAGACATGGTTACCCATAGACGGAACAAGCTGCTGTGTGAGCAATCTGCTTGGTGCAGCTGCTTCACCAAGATAAGCAGACACAAGGTCTGCCCTGTGACAGCAGCTCAGCAGACTGGGCTTGGGCGGAAATCCTGCATCCTATCCCCGGCGCTGTGCAGGGTCCTGAATTCCCGGACTGTTGCCCAAAAGCAACAGGCAATGGAATTGGAGGTCTTCTCCTCAAGTGGGAAAAGGAGGAGATCCCCCACCCTGCCCCCAATCAACGACCCAATATCTTTTGGATGTTGGGCCATCAACTTTGAACAATACTTAGAGCTATTCATGAAAACACTCTGACTCTAAATTTGCTCAGAATACAGACTAGGATGAAGGGCATGTCACGCCTGTAAAAAAAACATACTTTTCAGCACTGTCTTCTATGGTACTAGAGAAAAGGACAGTCATGTGAATAAAAATAACTGCAAATTCCTTCATCATTCTGGAGCACCTGTGATCTAAGCATTTTCTTCCAGGTTTGGAAAGTAGACAGTGTTTATAAGCTTAAGCAACCAAGTTGCAAGTGTACAATATAGGAAGCAAAAATCTGTCCAACTCTGAGATGATGTGTCTCTCCTGATGGTGATGACTATTAACCTGGCAACCTACCCAATGAATGCAAGATCTCAAAACAACAAAGATGCCTGTATTTTTACCAGCACACCACAGAGACTCTTAAGGGAATATGCTTTTCAAACTTAATTTTGTATTCTGCTTTGCTTACCTGCTGCCGGCTCAGGCCCTTGAACAGGCAGAATAATCTTCTCTGGCTCCTCCCTTCCACCAAAACATCCTGCAAGGTTCCCTGTGGCTTCTTCTGGAATATTGCCCATTGGCAGGTTCTCCCCAGGTGGAAAAGCATTCACTTGCTTTGCAGAAGCACTCTCTAGCCCCTTGGTCACAGGGCCCAACTCAGGACTGGACAGTGATATGTGACTGATATCTCCCTCAGTAAAAAGTGCTCCTGATGCCTTGACTCGCTCGATGACAGCATCCACTATGTGGCTCGCAGCTACTTCTATGAAGTCTACTCCCTTAGACAGAGGTGCAGCTTGGGCAGAGACCCGGCAGGGAAGACAAGGAACACTCCTTTCCTTGCCTGGGGCCAAGGCTTGCATGACTTCCCTCACATCAGCTGGGGCCCTGTCATCACCAGCTGAGAGCCCTGTCTCTGTGGGAAGTTCCTTGGCAATAGGTTGCAGTAGGACAGGAAGTGCTTCACTGCCCATTTGTGCTTCCTTGGAGTCATCCATGGTGCAACTGTGGTCTGCTCCTTCCAGCTCCTTTTCCTCCCAATGGAGAGGTACCATCTGTGGGGTTGCAGCTCCCTGTAGGTCACCTGCACCTTTGTCTGGTAAAGCTCCCGGCAAACCCAGGATCACATTCTTCTCCTGACTCAACAAAATGTGTGGACTCAGAATGTCTTGGGTGTTATGTGATATATCCTTTCTTCTGGGCTCAGCAGTACATCGTAGAGCATCAACCACTGCAACATCCACCGTTACATTTCCACTCACCTCACTGGCACTGGTTTTTCTCTGGGATTGGGTGTTCTTCACTCTAATATCCAGAGCAAAAGGTTGGTTGCCATTAAGAGCCTCAGACCCCTCTGGCAACAGAGTTGAGCTGTTTTGCTCTGCACTCAAGGCTTCCTGCCTTGAGTCTGCAGTCACACTTGCTCCTGGTGGCATCAGGCTCTGTGCAGCCCCACCTTCAGTCAGCAGTGAGACTTGTGGGGCCACTTCCTTGTTATGTTTAGTTTCTGCCTTAAGACAGGCGGAGGGTGTACCCGGTAAATTATTGTGCTGAAGCGCTTTGTCCTTAGCACAAGCAGCTGAGATAGGTTTTTCATAGAATCCGGGTGTCTCTTGTCCAGGAGGTGGTGTTCTCTGCTCTTCCTGCAACGTTCCTGAAGAAAGATTGTCTTCCTTAATGAAGGAACAAGTCTCTGTTTTATCTCTGTCATCTTGTTCTTGAGCTGCAGAGCTTTCTGGAATCCCCACATTTTTCCCTTCTCTAGTCAAAACGGAACTGGAGGCCAAAGTGAACTTACTCACACTTAGTAGGGACAAGTCAGTGGTCCCCTTGATATTCAGAACTTCAGGGCTTGCTGAGGAGCCAGGACTCTCATATTCCCCACCAAGTCCTGTGGGACTGATATTACCCATGCTGACCTGAAGCTCTACCACAGGGGAGGACGTGGACAGGTCCGCTGTGCTGTCTTCTAGTGGCTGTGTATCGGGATCATTCGAATCTCCGTCTGGACCATCTCTATAATCTGTAGCCATATGTAGTTCAGGAGTTGCTGTTCCCTTTTTTTTCTGGGAGGGGACAAAGGAAAGTACGTCATCTTTGGTTACTGATTCACTGCCTGGATTATTTGCCAGAAAGAAAGTGCTGTCTGATATTGCTGCCTGGTTTGGCACCAGTTCTTTCTCAGTTTTAGGGACAACCAGACGTGCATGTGAAACCACCTCCAGCATATTTGTTAAAGGTTTGTCTAGTTTCAACTCTTTTTCTTGGTCCTCTTTATCCACAACTTCAAAAGAACAAAAATCCACATGTTCCTGGGTATTCCTTCCAGGGTGAGAGGTGACTGTGTTAGTCTGTGAGTCTTCACAGCTGACAGCAGTAGGTGGGTCTTGTGAGTTCGGCTGCCCTATCTTTAAGCTTTCAGGCTGGCTGGCTATGTCATCGCACTGTTTTGCAACCCACTCACCACTAGAAGTCACTGTGTTCTGTTGACATGCAGAGTCAGTGCAAAGTTTATTGTCTCCAGTTGCAGAGCAAATAAGTAATTTGCTTGTTTGGCTTTGAGTATGAGATGAATTTGTTTCTGATTTCTGGTCCGGAATTACATCTTTTTCTAGCCCAGGAAAGGTTAAATCTGAAGGTGACAATGCCTCACATATGCCTGCTAAGGAAGTGCTCAGTTCTAATTCATCTGAAATCTTGTCATTTGCAGAAGCTGGAATTACCACGGAATTCTGATCTACTGGAGTCTCAGCACTCTCTTCACAGCTTCTTGAAGTTTCTGTTTCTGCTTCTTTTTCAGTGGAGATTCCTCCACTGCTAAATGCTACCAAAGACTCTGCAGGTTTGTTACCACCCAGGGAACTGGTGGTAGAGACAGAGTTTGGAATGCTGGCTTTATCCTCAGGCTTACTTGTGACTTGAACGTCGGAGGATCCCGCAGTGCTGAGATTCGAATTCTCAAAACTTTCCTTGGTACTTTCCCCTACTTGAGGCACACTGCTCTGGAAAGTGGCATCTAAGTTCAAGAGACCATGTTCTCTTTCCCCTACAGTATCTAGGGTACTGGTATCTGTTGTTGAAATGCCTGCCAATTCACCTCCAGAGGAATGCTGGGCCGTGCCTGGTTCCGTGACCATGTCTCTCTGTAGCTCACTATCTCCTCTGTTCAGAGACTCCCAGTCTATGGGCATTCCAGAAGATTTTGTTCCAGTTTCTCCACTGCTGTTTCCACAGGATGAAAGGCCTTCTGTGCCCTTTACTCCACAGTCAGGCATGTTCCGAAAGCAGCTGTCTTGATCAGCCACAGTATCAGAGTTCACAATAGGTGCTGGCTGCACCCATTCCCCTTTTCTTTCCATGCCTTTATTTTTCTTCTTACAGGAACTGTCTGTATTCTCTTCCTCAATCATGCTTGATAAATCACAGGAACTTTCAATCTGCCCAACAAGGCTCCCCTGGCAGCCCGGAATGCTCTCGGTCTCTTCAGAAGAAAGCTGCTGGCTGGCTATGGACTCTGAAGCACAGGTTAGAAACTGGATATTTGTTTCTGGGGCACTGGGAGGACTGGAGGAATCCTGTGCTGTCACCATTAAGGGTGTAAGACTGTCCATCTGCTTGAGGTTTGTTTTCTAGGAGGAAAGGAAAGATACTTTCAGAAACCTGTCCATGGGAAAATGTGTCACTGACACACATAAGAAAAGTCCTTTGGATAGAGCTCACTGTCATTCCAGATCTTGTAAGGTAACATATGGTAAGCTGATCCAAAAGAACACAATTAATTTTTCTCTTATTCCTGATATTACTTTCCTTTCTCATATCTGCATATCCACTAGGATGTTAAAAGTAGTCCAGATAATCCAAATTACTGTTTTCTATATCTTGAATTTATTTTGAAAAGTAGATTAGAAATGAGCCTCAAAAATCTTATTTTTAAAAAGCACAGTGAGTATCTTCAAATGAGCAGCTAAGATTGAAATTTTTAAACAAGGTCTTTAGGCCAGGTGTGGTGGTTCACACCTGTAATTCCAGCACTTTGGGAGGCAGAGGTGAGAGGATTGCCCAAGTCCATGGGTTCGAGACCAGCCCGGGCAACTTGGCGAGACCTCAACTCTACAATAAATAAAAAACAATAGCTAGGCATGCCTGTAGGTCCAGCTATTTGAAAGGCTGAGGTGGAAGGATCGCCTGATTCCAGTAGGTCAAGGCTGCGATGGCCGTGAGTGTGCCACTGCACTCCAGCCTGGGCAACAGAGTGAGACTTCAACTCAAAACAAAACAAAACAAAACAAACAAAACCAAAAACTAGGATCTTTAGAGGAGCAGAGCCTACTTCTATCCTGCTTCATATATACAAGAAAAAACCCAAACAAAGCCTAACCACTTTGGTAAACTCTTTTAAAATACAAAGTGCAGCCAGATGATCTTGTTCCCTAAATACTGAGAAGTTCCTTAAATTCTCCAAATATTCTCCACCTAAGTTAATTGTTTTGGGTTCGTATGATTTCAGGAATAGTGGCATGGTAGATGTTTCTTCACTTTTTAATAAAAGCAGTTCCTCTGTTTTCCAATACCAAATATGAAATAAATGAGAGCATATAACAATACCTAACTTTTTATTTCTGTCAGAATGTACCATGGATATCACAGGTCATCTCAAAAATAATTTTTGCAATTTTAAAGTATTTTTTAAAATGTAAACAGATACAACCCACAGCATAGGAATGGCTAAGATAATCATGATTCCTAAAACCAATAAAAGAAATACAATGCTGTTCTATAAATATTAACTATGAAGACCATACTACAATCAGAAAAAATGTATAACCACAATGTTGAAAAAAATAACCTACAGTTAATCTAAGGTTATAATTATACAAAAATCCTATATACATGTAAAGAAAGCTTACAAAAAATAGAGAAAAACAAATATAGGAGGATCTGTAGTAAATTTTAGTGAAAATTTTATATCAAAATTCTAGGAATGTTTATAATACTATTTTCTCAGTACATAAAAACTATTTATGAAACATCTGGTTTACCCACTTGTTATCTAATCTACTGAAATAATCTCATGCAAGTCTACTGCTGTCTATTCTCTCATTCACTTAACTCTCTCAGTGAATATATTGAGTACTTATAGCACTCCATCATGAGACTGTTCCTATCTCTCTACTGAGTCTATTGTCAGAGTTTATGCATATGTGTGTTTTGCTTGCTAAAAATCCCTCTGTTGGGAGAATAGAGGCAAAATGAACTTTCACTAAAAGCCTCTGTGCTACCCTTTTTTTTTTGAGTTAGACTCTTACTCTGTCACCCAGGCTGGAGTGTGTGGCATGCCCAAGTCACTGTAGCCTCAACCTGCTGGGCTCAGGTGATCCTTCCACCTCAGCCTTCCAAGTAGCTGGTACTACAGGCACGTGCCACCATACCCCGCTAATTTTTTGATTAAAGAGATATGGTCTCGCCAAGTTGCCCAGGCTGGTCTCGAACCCATGAGCTCAGACAATCCTCTCACTTCGGCCTCCCAAAGTGCTGGGATTATAGGCATGAACCACTACATCTGGCCTTGTGCTATGTTTCTTAAGAGTATTCAAAATTAGCTTGGTTCCATTCCGACTGAGAGTGTGACAGTCTCCTAAAAATTAGGAAAATACGTCATTAAATCTAATGAAGGATGAACATTACAAAACAGAAACAAATGCTACTTGAAGAATTAAAAAGCTCATAACACATGCGTGCTCTCAAAGTTCTAATTTATCATGTCTTCTTGCCAACCATTCCCATACCTTGCAGATAGCTTTAGTACCTGCGAACTGATATTCTCAAGTGGACTGTCATTTACCTAGTAGAAAAGTTCACAGTGAAAATATGACCTTCCTAGCAGTCCATTCAGAGGAAAATAAAATGTGACATGCTCTGGAAAAGACATGATTCTCAAAGGCAGGAGCATCACACAACCCTACTAAGAAGTCTATTGGCTTGCTGGTCTCAAAAATAATGACTGCTCTCAAAGAAGCCTCTGGCATTCAGCTGACCCTAGATGACCTTAAATGAAATTATTATCAAGCTGTTTCCAAATCAAATCAGCTCTGAACTAAACTGGGTGGAAAAATTATCTAAACTTAGCCTTTCAGATGTTATGGCCAAGAGTGATGTACCCATATGACGTTTATATTATCCATAATAAATGCTACCAGGGAGTCTGTAATGTTTTTAGTCTGGCAACAACTTTATCTTGAAGACTTGAGTGGATTATAACATTTTAATTTTTTTAGTGATCTTTTTACCATATAAATATTGATTTAAAATAGCAACACTATCATCACTCACTAACATAGTTGCAAAAAGACTTTATTTCTGGGTAAAGTTGGTTCTTGTTCTTTAGCAACAATCACAGAAATTGCTTTGCTCATTTCATTTTGTAAAGTTGAACCAAACACAGACAAATTTCCTTTTATGTCAGGAAAATTTAGTTCTAACTTGTTGCATATTTCTGTATCTGCAATGTGTGTACATGAGCATCTTTCACTGTTTCAAAAACCTGGTAAAAACCAAGGAAATAAATCTACCCCCTGTCCCCCTGTTGCTACAACCCTAATGTTAGTTCTGATCTGTTAAGTGGTAATATCTAATACTGCTAATATTGTCTTGCAGGTTTACAATCTTTGGGGAAAGCATTTTTATATTCTAATTATATCAAGGTTCACTGGAGGAGGGCAGGGACACACATACACACACCTAAAAATGAAAAGAAACTTTCTTCCTTACCATTAGTTGCTGTTGAATGTTCATAAGTTTAAAAATATGTCCAGTGCAACTGTCTCCAGGAAATGGGGGTTCATGAAGTGATTCAGATTCAGAGGTTAATGTATAGATGTCCAACTCTCGATGATGCCTCACAGAACAGTCTCCATAAGGTATTTCGTAGGATAAACTGCTCCAGGAGTCTGGTTCTCCAGCATTCTCCCTGCAAACAAGCAATCTCTAATTAATATATGTGTATAGATATATATATTGCCTCCCAAAAACATAGGCCTAACCTTTTAAGTGCTATGTAATATTTCTAACTTCACTGCTCTTTGAGACTCTACAGCAAAAGTTTGGTATATATACTTGCCCATGATTAAGGCATATAACTAACTGCTCCATCCTCTTCACAAGATCACAAATGGTTCAATGAAAACTGCAGATTCCTTCCTAAGGATGTTCTTTTGATCAAGATAAAGAGATGTCTGAGATCTAAAAATATTATGCTAACAATCAAATAATAAGGAAGTTCAGAAGATGGCTTTAGCCTTGTTTTCAATAAAAACAAGGCGTATTAAGAGTTCTTCTTAAAATAACTTAGGCCATATACCAATTGCAGTTGATTTTAATGGGTAGAACCAGTGATTCTAACTCTTGCAAGAGCACTCCAATTTTTTTAACAACAGATGAAGGAAACACTCTCAAAATTCCTAAAGTCAACTACACAGAGAAATAAATGACAAAAATGTCATATTATACAATACTTGTCAATATAATTTTCAAATTCTATTTTAAATGAAGCGCTGCTTCCAAGAACTTCAAGTAAAAAATTTTTAAATTTAAAAAACAAACAACTTTGCTCAGCTTATATCATTATAAACATATATCATACACAAATACATCTGACAAGAGTATAGGTATACAACAAAGCACTTTTGGGCCAGGCCTCAAACAGTAAATCTCTCTTTATGTGGTTCTCTCTCTAATGAACTTTCCACTATTATAAGCCAAATGACTTAAATAAGGCAAGTAGATTTCTTCTCTAAAGGTCATAGCATCTCTAATATCACCCTTGCTCCTAGAAGGCACACCCATGCCCATGCTGTCTGTACAATACATAATCTGTGCTGTTATTTATATATACCAGATGAAGGAATCTTGGAGCATAAAATAAACAGGCATAAGACACATAATGGTATACCACACAGTCTCATATCATTCGATTACTGAACTTGGGCACATATTCCAAGTGTTAAGCAGTCTCTTTTGCATTCAACACAAATATAAATTTCTGAAGCTTGAATCCTTGGTGCCACTGCCCTTTCTTGTTTGACATATGGTATAATGCAGAGTCAGGGTTTTCTGAATACAAAACTTTATTTCCTAGCTATGTGATGCTAGACAAATTTCTTAACTTTTCTGGGCTTCTTTCTGGGTTGAAGTAACTGGTTCTACCCATTATAATAAATTGCAATTAGCATATGGCCTAAGTTATTTTAAGAATATTACAATTCAAGCAGTGTTAGGAGAACATGCACATGAAAAACTATACCTACAGTATTTGGCATGGAGAAGTTGCACACTAATATTGCCCGTTCCTCCTCTTTCTACTCTCTCATTTGTTCAAAAAGAATTCTTAGCTTTCCTTCTTAATCATTTTATACTTTCTACTTTTATCAGAAAATCCTGTTCCTTCTGAAAGCTTTAAAAACACTGAAAATGATCCTCAAGGCCATTCTGATCTGATGCCTAGTAGCTCAAAGATCAGGCACAGTAATAGATTATGCTTTCCATCAACCCTTTCTTCCTTATCTGTAATTTTATTTTTCCTTTCCTTACAACATTAACACCTTTCAGTAGACTGAAAAAGTATCCCTGAGATTCTAGGAGAAAGGCTATATTTGAGACCATTATCACCTTTTGAAATTGAAGATCTCCAGGGATATTTCTACTAAATCATACCTATCTGCCATTAACAATTCACCCGAGAATAATTTAAAATTTAAAACTAAATACATGCTCTTGTGGAAAAACTGTAAGACAGGGAAAAATCATATACTGGTTGAGGGTAAAAATTAAGGGTGCTCCAAAAAAAAATACTACTGAAATTTCCATACTCAAGAGTGACTCCTCGAAAGTTGCTTAAAATAAAGAGCAACATATGCTATACTAGATGGTTTATGTATTCACCAAGCTGCTCTACTTTGTATATGTAAAATGACCTCAAATAGAAAAGCACCTATAAGACAGTCACTTAAAAGTTCAATGGAATGACTCAAGAAATAAAATAAGGGGAAGACAGCTTCTCTTAAATTCAGTTTTCAAGCTTGGGTTGACATCATCACTAAAATGCCTTACTGTCTGGCAGACATTATTGGTACATCTGCTTAATCAGACTACCACACGTAGCCAGATTCCAACAACAACAAAAAAGACCTCTGAAGACAAAACCTGATTTGTACACCATCATTCAGTGTGACCCAAATAAACTAGCTTAGAGGGGACTGCTTGCCAAGGCAGGGGTGAGTAAAAAGTGACATAGTCTATTCCCAGCAAAATGGAGTATCCTAACCTTGCCTCTATTAATTCTCAAACTGTCCTATTTCTAATATCTTAACCTTGGGAAATCACCTTCTCTAACCACAACTTATTTACCTACCACCTCTCCCATGCGCTCCTTCCAGAGGAATGTGCTTTTGTTGTCACAATTACCTCCAGGTGCTAACTCTTAAATCTCTCAATTCATGGTCCCTATGGATTTTTGTTGCTTACTAGTCCCTTTAGATACGAAAGACTAATCATTGCAATTAGTTTTCCACTGACTTCCATGAATATCTGTTGCTACTGACACTTTTTCAAACCCATTTTGCCTACTGATCTGGGTAAACCCAAGCACTCATTCATTCAAGCAAATATTTATGTGCCAGGCATTATTCAAGGTGCTAGTGATACAACCCCAAATCTCTGTCCTGTTGAGAAAGGAAGACCACAGCAATCAAGGTAAGTAAGAAAAACTAGAAGCTATAGCAAGCACTACGGAGATAAAGCAGGGATCCAGGTTGCAATTTTAAATGTGGTGGGTCAAAGGAAGGCCTCATTAAAGTGACATTTAAGCAAATACATTTCCTACTCTGTGTTAACACTATATAAGACCTTTACTGAGCCCACTAATCAAATACAGCAAAGTTCTATGCGCAAGGATATTTACTGCAACTTTAGGTATAATAGCATTAAAAACTGGAAACAACCAGTCAGTAACCAGAGCACTATTTGATAAACTAAAGAATTATGTAGCCATTAAAAAATAACTGAAATGACAGCTCAATAACAGTGATATCTATAAAGTTCTGTGGAATTTAAGTAAAATTAAAAGGGTATAAAATGTAGACAAGTCTACACAGTAAAATGCACAAATAAAATTAGCGTCAGGGTGGCTGAGTTATAGGTTTTCTTTTTCCCCAAGATTTTAACAATGTTTTAAATAATTGTTTCAAAAGTCCCTAATTCAGCCAGGCTCATTGCTGCTCATACTGCTTTTACTCACCAGTATACTAATCCATCCCCACAGGGGTTACTTAAACTTTATACAATTTCCTCCAATATCAAACATTAACCTTGCCTATTTCATTCTTCTTCGTGAGAAGCTCGAGGCCATCTAACATAAGCTAAAACAATCTTCACCTACTAAAAAATGCCTCTCCCCACCCTCTCTAACTCCAAGGTACCTCTTCTAGACAATGGTTTTGCTCTGTTTCCTCCTCCTCTCCTCAGGTCCCTGCTGCAGTCATCATCTCCTGGCTGCCTGTAGTTTTCCACTTACTCTGGACTAGCTCCTTTCCCACACCTCGGTAGACAGAGCAGTCATGGCAGCAAAGGTGATCCACCAGCAGCAGCACTCCTCATTCATCCTGTAGACCTAAGGAATCTGACCCACAGGGGACATGACAATGTCTAGAGACATCTTTGGTCGCCGCCACTGGGATGGAGGGTGAACAACTCCCTATAACAAAAAATTGTCAGGTCCAAACTGCCAGTAGTGCTGGTGTTGAGGAATCCTGCTATAAACCCACTGGACCACTTTCTGTCTTCCTCTTCCTCTTTCCTTCAAGGAGTCATTCACCATCTTTATCTCCTTTCCGGCCTTTTCAACATTTTAAACTACTACTAAAACTACTTTGTCACAGGTCTCCAGTGACAAGTAAATCCCAAAACCCAGAAGCCTTTCTTTGTCCCCATCATCCTTGAGTTTTACAGAATTTTAAAACATTGACCTATTTCTTCTCTTGAAATGTATCCTCACTTAACATGCACAAAGAATCATCCTTTCCATCCACTGTGCTCCCTGGCTCCCATTCCTTCTCTCATATGATACAGGTAAACACATGTCAACTCCCTGATTCAGTACTCTACTTTCATTCATCCTTTCCCACAAACCCCATTCACACCCCCTCCCAATCTCTCTCTCGCCTCAAAGTCTCTCTAGTTCCTGTCCCACACCTCCAACTACTCAGAGTCCAATAGGCACCCTCCAATTTCAAACTTCAATTTTATGTTGCCCCATTCCCAAAGCAACAGAAACTCCAAACTTATTTCCATTCATGAAACAACTGTTATCCCTAGTAACAATATTTCCCGTTTGGAACATTCTGTTGACTTTATGTTTGCAATGCTTCCCTTGCTCAGCTATTTATTTCAAATACTACGGGCACTGCTCTAGTTCAGATCTCTGTTGAATTACTTGGACTCTTACAACCACTCTAGTTACAGGTGGACTGTCCTTGGGCCTTTACCACCCTCCAATCTAGCGGAAGTAATTGTTTCAAAGCAACAGTAACATCATTCTTTTGCTCAAAAGTTTGCTCTGCAAAACTTTTTTGTTGTTCTTTTTGCATATGAAATGAAACACGTATTATGAGCACCTGCATCATTTAGGCTTTCTCTTTCCATCTTAATTCATTCCACAAAGCAACCTATCTCCACTATTCAGATATATAAAGCAAAGGGTCACAAAACTTCATGGCCAAGGCCACCCAGCTAATAAGCAGAGTCAAAACTAAAATTGTCCCTTTATGATGGAGACTTCATAGACCATGCTCACCAACAACTCTCCTACCTGGCCATCAGAGTTCTCCACATTCATTGATGTTCTTTCCCAGCCACAATTCACGTTATAACCTATTCTGCAGAATTGCCAATGTCCATTCCCAAACCACACCTCATCACTTAGAGATGCCAGCCTACCCTAAATCCACCCATCCTTCAGTCTTTTTCAATCTGGCTTCTTTATCTCTTTTTCCATTCTTCTCTCTGCTGACATTGGATCTTTTCTCCCCTCTGAATACACAAGGTCCTTATTATATTACTGTATTGTGGCTTTACAAAAAAAAAATCATCTTTGGGTTCTTCAATAGCTATTTAAATCTTTGTTTCAGCCCCCTTACTGAACTTCTTTACAACTTCTTTAAGTCTACTGGAGTTGCAATTTACTAAGAATTTAAGATCCAAAGTCAGTACATAACACAAAAGTAAGAGTACACAAAAAATTTCTCGTTATTACTATTTTTTTTTTTTTTTGGCCAAGGAACAAATGAAATCTTGCCTAACATTTTGGGACCATGTTATATAAAAACTATGCATCTCTAAACAATGAATTCACAAAGCAGAGTCAGACACGCACACAGAACAGAAATGTGGGAATTGAGATTGATGATGCATTGCAAACTGACTTCCCAACACAGAAAATGAGTACTTCGCTCACTATCTCCCTCCTTCCCAAAAACCACATGCACACAGCTTGCCTTTTTCTCCTCATAACAGTTATAATTTTGTTAATGGGTACAATGTGCATTATTCAGGTGATAGTTACACTAAAAGCTCAGACTTTGCCACTATGCAATATATATCCAAGTAATAAAATTGCACCTGTGCCCCTTAAATTTGTGATCAAAATGTACCTGATTTTGCAGCTGAAAAGACACGCATCTTAAGAGCAATAACACAGTGTATAAGTATAGTCAACTGTCTGTCTGAAGCACTGGTAGTGATAGTACAAATAGTTCAAATGAACCAATGTCAACATCACATGATTTCACAGTATGCTCTGTTTAACTTAAATGCTAACATTCACCTGTGTTTCCAAACCAAGCAAATGCCTGTGAGAAAAGCAGCTCAGAAGCTTTAGGCAGAGAACCACAAGGAACTTCGGTAGACGGTGGCTTGGTGCACTTTCACAAAAACATCCAAGACACGAGTTTTCAAACTTTTAAGTTATCTGAATGTTTTTAGATAAAATCACATGCAGAAATACAGTGGCTATGTCTGGTGGGACCAGTAGGGGGAAAGCAAAGCCCTGCTCTCTATTCACCCTCCCCCACGTAGGCTATGAGGCTCATGACTAGAACCCTAGGTGCATCTAAATGCTCTGTAATTCCCAAAGTACAGAATATCTTTATGTATGACTACCACAGTTCCCATCTTGGAGTCATTTTCCTCACTCTGCCTCCTTTGGACTTGTAGACTGACTACTCCACATTCTCTTGATTAGAAGCCCTTCCTATGTCTAGTTAGTAATTAAGTTGTTCCTCAGCCTTTTACTTTCACTGTGGAAAAGACTGCCTGGGTATCTAAAATTTACCATGGAAAATGTGCACAAAGATTTTATTATAATGGAATCAAATCTGGCAGAACAGAAAAGCATACCTACAAATGTAGTCGAAATTTTGGTTGTTTCAGCTGGTGAATTAAGAGGCACCAAAACAATTCCCACTACTTTCCTTTTTTTTTTTTTTTAAATCCCAATGAGAAAACTATTACTCTGAAGAAAGGAGAGAGTATTTACCACCAACTGTGGCAATTATGCAGTACAGGTACTATTTCATTACTATTATATCAGGGAGTATTGAAATCTCTTAAGATTGTCACATTCAACCAGATCCCACAACAGACTTCAAGATATAAAAAGCTGATACCATGATTACTTTTGAAACTTTCAATCTCCTCATAAAGCAATTTATACTGTTTTCAAACATTCTTGGGAGCCTCGAAGTATACCTAGTTCTCAGCACACCTACAGGAGCAGTCTCCTCCAAACTCAGCAAGACTTGCTGCGCTGCACTATGACAATCTCCTTACTCATCCTCAACCCCTACTGAGAACAGGACTGTGTATCTTCCTACCTGCTGCTCTCTGCTGCTCAGCACAATCTCTTGACATACTGTAGGCACTTAAATATTGTGGGGGGATTTCACTTCAGAGCAGTAAGAGTAGGACTATTCTCCAGTTTTCCTTAAGATGTTTAAAATGGTTTGAGATCATCACTCTCTGTGAAGGGACAGATCACCTAAAGAAGCAATTCTAGTACAACCCAGCACAGTGCAGTAATGGCTTAAAAGTAAGGGTGGTAAAGAAATCCAAAAAGCCACTGCAGCCTCGACCTGCTGGGCTCCGGCGATCCTTCTGCCTCAGCCTTCCCAGTAGCTGGAATTACAGGCGAACACTACCACGCCCGGCTAATTTTTTAATTTATTGTAGAGATGAGGTCTCTCCTGCCCAGGCGGGTCTCAAACCCGTGGGCTCAGGCAATCCACTCACCTCAACCTCCCAAAAGCACGGGATTACAGGCTGAGCCACCGAACCTGGCTAGAACATTTTTTAACACACAAATATTCCCTGATAAAAAGTTCCAAAGTCCACCATCTGCTGAATTAGTCAATAGACGGATGAGCGTTGATGAGATTCGGACAAAATGTAGGACAAACTGCCTAGCCCAAATTCTCCTTGTCTAGCTGTTTTCGAAATGAGCACATTTTACTCAAATGAAGGACAATAGTTGTTCACCATATTGTTTACAAAACTGACTCCAATCAGCACCTACCTTTCCCAATGGGAGAAAAAAATACCATATCAACTCACTACGAACTTATCTAATTATGTTGAACTGAGGCTTCCCTGGAGGCTCCATCACAGGGTATGAGAAAACCATGGGTGTTGGGGTCTGAGTAGAATCCCATTTATACCATGGTCTGATTGGAAACAAATTATTTAGCTTGTAGGAGTCAGAGTTTATTCATCCTTTTAAAGAAAAGTAGAAATAATATCAGTTTTCATATAGAATGGTTATAAGGATTAAAGTTATACAAATGGAGATATACAAAAATTCTTAATATACATTACTAATAACTAATTAAATTCTGGTTTCTGTTTCCTTCCTCAAACAAGGGTGGTACACACCATGACAGCTTTCTTCTACTTTTAATATTTATTCATTGTTCAATAGCATCAGATATTGAGCTATGCATTTTACATATCATCTCACTTATTCTATTAGCTATGCTGTGAAGGAGAATATTATTTCCCCAATTTGCAGATCATCAGGAAACTGAAGTTGTGAGAAATGTAGTAAGTTGCCAAATAGCTACTAAGTAACGGAGCCAGGATTTGGGCTGACACAAACCACCACACAAACTTCCTCTGCTGCCTGTACTGTGTCAGAGAAAGCAAACAAATGAAACTAAAATAATTTTTTAAAATACACAATTTGGGGGATTAGTGTTCAAGTTTTAGATCACAGTGCATTATGGATGTAAGGAATAGTTAGTTCATACTTTCCACGGTCATTTATCTCTCTTGCTTTTTATTCAGAAGGGTACTTCAGCTCCCTTACCCAATACCACTATGACTTCTGGAATACCACATTCCTCTAATAGCCAAAGTGTGTCTCTTGGTCCCACGTTACTGCATGGCCTTTAGGATCCTTAAAAAGTACTTTTCAGTATACTGTCATTAGTCACACACGCATGAATAGCTAATAAGTCAACATTCAGAGGATAAATTAAAATTACAGTCAAATCAATTTAATACCAGACTGACATGTGAATATTTATTAATGTGATCAAGGTACTTAGTTGATTTCTCTTACTGAATCAACCTAATTCAACAAATAACTCTTAGGAATTAATCTTCGGGTGCAATTTTTAGCACAATTTTCTCACTAAAGCAATCTTTTAACCTTAAACTGCATTTTGGATTTGCCTAGAGAGCTTTTAAAAATCCTGATATCCAGATCACACCTCACACCAATTAAATCAAAATCTCTAGAGGCAACCCTCAGGCATTAGTGGTTTTTAAAGTTCCCCAGGAGAGTCTAATGTGTAATTAGAATCCTCAGGTGATTCTAATACACAGCTAAGGTTGTAAAACACCTACAATGACAGCTGATTTAGAAAAGATAAGCAGTGCTAAGGCCAGCAACACTGCAATAAATATCAGAGTTGCAAGTTTTATATACTTTTACCTAATTACAGAATTCCTTGAAATTTATCCTAAGAAAATAACAGAAGCAAAAACCAGTAAGTAAAAGATGAGGCTGGGCCGGGTTGGGGGGCCATGAGCTGCCACTGTACTCCAAGTCTGGGAGACGGAGTGAGAGACCCCAACTAAAAAAAACAAAACAAAACAAAACAAAAAAGATGAGGCTTATTCCAGCATTTATTAGAGCTTTAGTGTTTAATCAACATCTGTTAAATGGTTGACTTTTTAAGAATTAAGATACACGTAATAAACAAAATATTAATAATAAATGTGTAATAAAATATTTTATGGGGCTTCAAAAATAAAGACCATAGAAATAGATAAGAATATCATAAAATGAAAATAGTCTGCAAAATTGGACTATCAGCTACAACTGTTTTAAAAACTCTATACAAAGTGAAGGTAACATCCGATAGTGAAATAAACCTGTCTTTTGGTGGTGGCATTATAAGTAATATTATTATGTATAACTTATCTCTTAAAAAATAATTATTCCTCCTGTTGGCCTAAATCAGATAGAGACAGCAGGTGTCATAGAGAGCTACTTGAAAGAAATACAGGAAAAATAAACTATGACACAGAAGACTAAGCTTAGATTCCAACAGTTATATTTAGTTCATCCCCAGACCAAAACCAGGCACTTCAAATAGATCCTCACCCAAGAAACAATCCCAGATAATCTCTACTCACTCAGTAATGCACTTTCTCTTTACAACCCTCTCACTCCCTAAATGATTTAGATAATCTAAGTGACTATCAGAGGCTAAATAAAGATTTCTATTTAAATGTTATTTGGATTTATGTTTATACACAAGTTAGTTTGATCTCTGTCAGAACGGATTTTGTCTAGTCCATGACAAAATTGGCTTACTAACTCCTTACTGTCCTCTACATACCTAGTGCTTAATGATGCTTAATGAGACTAAGAAACTCCAGAATTATTTTGTAGGTGAGAGCATTACCACTGTTGACCAAGATCAACAGTGGTAATGAGAACAGGAAAGAGAAATGCTCACAAAATAACCTGAAACTTGGAAATAATGATATACCTGGATAAAGTAACTTCAAGCAGATAACAGAAAACAGATCAGTTAAAAAAAAAAGTCTAATTTCCAAGACATGAGGTAAACAGGGTGAGGTAAACAGGGTAAACATGAGGTAAACATCTTTAAAATGTCAGAGTTTCTTCAGCTTTCTCATGGAGCCAAAACACAAAACAAAATCATTTCTTCCAGTATTATACCGAAAATTACTTGAAACTTTGTGATACAAAGATTAAGAGCTACATATGAATCTGTAACTCCAACTCAATGGCGAGCGTCAAAAGCTACTGATTAACAGGCTTCCAACTTGAAAATTCCACAAATCTATGGATAAGCAATTGGTTCTTAATGATAGAAACTGATAACTTTAATCATAATGAAGTTATCACATTGTAAATTAGCTTTTCCAGTTCAGAAAAAAGAAAAAGAAATGTTTGCTCATGAGTCAGGGCAGGATCCCTATCTTCAGGCATGCAGTTCACTTGACTATGTCAGGTTACTGTCATTAAAAGTCAAGAAAAGAATCCACATTTTAAAAGTACAATAAGTTTCTAATGACCCTGTGTATTTTTATAATTGGCACTTTTCATAAGTTATAAAATGGATTAACCCTACTTAGAAGCAGTTAGATTAAAGATTGGGTTCGGTGGCTCAGCCTGTAATCCCAGCAATTTGGTAGGCTGAGGTGAGTGGATTGACTGAGTCCACAGGTTCAAGACCAGCCTGGGCAGCTGGGTGACACCTCGTCTCTACAATAAAATAAAATAAAAAAATAGCCAAGCGTGGTCGTGCACATCTGTAGTTCCGGATCACCGGAGCCCAGCAGGTCGGCGCTGGGGTGGCTGTGAGCGTGCGTGCCACTGCACTCCAGCCTGGGCAAAGGAGTGAGACTTCAACTCAAAAAAAAAAAGAAGCAGTTATATTAATAAAATAGGTAATCATAAACAGACCATATCCTCTGCACAAACTAGAAATGACTTTTTCCTCTAATTTGCTGCTTTTGCCAAAGAAATACACAACACTGATCTATTCTCCCTAACAACAGCACTGTACATTAAATAAATTAGGTGGGTCAGAGGAGAACTTCTCAAATTACTTATGATATTTTTTTTAACTTTCCAATTCGTTAAAGAAATGAAGATTGTAAAAATGAATTACTAGAAAAACATAATTTAATGTGACAAGATCCTAAGAAGCCAGGCTACTGGCAGGAAAGAGAAAAAATACAGCATAGACAGGACCATGGTTGTGTAGCACCAGCTACAGATTCACTGGACAAGGTTTCATTTTTCTCCCAAAGGTGTACTTCACATACAGGTCTGGGCAGAGCTGAAAACCAATTGAATAATACTGAAGGGTAGTTTAGAAGTTCAGTCCCAACCAATCTTTAGTATTATAACTTTTGTTATTAAAACCAAAAGCATTCAAATATCAACTGTAACAGTCATGTCACAAAGAGCTTTTGTAATTTTTGCTGACAAGGTTTCCCTGAATCAAATGTGAAATATCAGGAACAAATCACAGTACATAATAAAATTACAACTATAAAGCAGAATCCAGTTTTTCAGAGTACATTTGTCCTAAATATCATATTTAATCTTTCAAGTGACAAAGCCAATGTTCTGCATATTGATGGAGTTTACGTAAATCAACCATAGTTTCACAGAGCTAAGGGCTGAATAAAGGCTTAAAATATAAATTGTTAAACTCACTCCAAAAAATATTATTCCAAAGCAATCCAGTGTAGTAATTTATGTGGATTAATGAGCAGAAAGAAAAGCTAAAAGCTAAATGTTTCTGTGGATTACATTTGAAAATGGCATTAAGAGACATTCTACTAAGCACTTGTAGCTTAAACAACAAAACCACTTTCAAAAGCACATTCTCTAAAAGGAAGTGCACATACAAAGGTTCCAGACGATACCTACAACATAAAGTGTGTAGAGAATTCTGACTTGCTCTGTATGTAGTCTAAAATGCAAATCCAAATCTTATAAAAAGAAGGGGACTAGGTTAAAATAAAGTATGTAGTAAACAAAATTCAATAAATCTAGGGTGAATTTCAACTAATTTCCCAGCATTCTAGCTGCTATGCAACTATCAACAATCAACAGGTCGTCTTACCTTGCCTAGCATGTTGCAATTCAGGAAAAAAATTGAACTTAATGGTAACATACACGTAAAATGTAGTCAAGCTAACTTCAGAGAAAAATATTTTTCTGGTCCTAACAACGTTAGTCATTCAGGGAAAGTCCAAAGATGCTTCTTGTTCAGTTACAGCAAAAGCCAGAAAAAATGTCAGAAAGTAAACAATGGAGATTAACAAATGGTGCATCAGTTTGGAAGCTGATACTCACACAGGGCTGCCCAAGCACCACGAATATCTCAAACCCATTCTATTTCGGTTCTGGCTTCAGACTACAGCTTTAAAGGTAAAGGAAAGCAGCCAAATCACCCCTCCCAAAAGGCGTGTTTTGCCCTTAGTCTACTTCTGACAAGGAACTGCAGCACCTAGTTCCTTCTTTGAGAGCTACTGCAATATCTTCATGAAACCACATCACCATAACAGCACCAAACCTCAATGAGGTCTACAAAATCACCCACAACTATACTAATATGGGGTTGGAGAGGCTAAATACCAGGAAGGGATTGGGGGGAGGGAGGGAGGGAGGTTGCTGATCAAAATGACAGAATAGATTATCTGTAGAAAACGCACTGCTAAGCTAGTTATGTTCAGATTTATGTACACACAGATCCACTAGATATTTTTATCACCGAAACTCTAAGATTTCCTCTCCCTTCCTTCCTTTTTTGGGAAGAGGAGTGCATAGAACTGTCATTCTGCCCTTAACAATTAACATAAAGAGAATGCAAAGAGAAGGAAACAAGGCACATCATTTGAGCAACTTCTGTGTATCAGTATCAGTGTTCTAAATTTTGTACTTTTAAATAACTGAAAGAGTTTTATAAGATAATGGTTTCATAAGCTAGAGAGTTAGACAGACTTTGATTCCTTACTCTGGCATTACCACGTGTGTGATTTTGGACTAGTGACTGGACTTTCTCTACATTTCTGTTTCCTCAGTAATAAAGTGGGAATACTAAGTTTGTTGTGATGATCAAATAAACACAGATGCAGTGAGAGTTGAGTATCTGGCCACTCAAAATGCTCAATAAACTGTGACTACATTGTATACTAAAGGGCTAGTATAATTCTAGTGAGCAAGAAGGAAGTGCTGAGCACTAGATTTAAAAAAAAAAACTAATTACTAGTGGGGTAACTATAAGGCAACTACCCTACATCACCTATCACTATTTACTCTTCAAAAATAGGAGAGAAAAATAGGGCTCAATTTCCCTGCTGTTTCAAGGGACAGTACTATAATTATGACATGAGGCTAAATAGGAAACAAACAATAAGTCAGAAACTGGATGGTGGTGAAAAGAGATGTCACATTCACACAAAACTGAAATATTTCTGATGAATTTTCCATCTAACCCTCCAAATAAAGGGACATAAGTTTCTAAGAACTTTATAAAGATATTCTCATTTAATCCCAACAGATCTATAAGGTAAGTATTATTTCTCCCCCAGTTTACAGACGAAGAAACTGAGGCCTAGGGATGCTAAACAAAAGGGATACACCCAAATTCAACTTTGCCATTTTTTAAGGCCAAATATTTGGATGCCTACTGAACATTTATGTGATCGATAATCAAGTGATCGCAAAGGTTACCATCATATCAGTGAAGTTTCATCAGTGAAGTAGCAACACCAATACAAGAACTACTATTAAAATAAGGAGTATTCTATAAGCATTCTCTACATAGTCTAAAGTACAAATCTCCTTATATGCTTTTTATGCAGAAATTCTCTTGGTCAGTTAAAGCACAAAATATTTATTTTAAGAGTAAGATGCTACCATTATCAGTAACTGTAAAAACTATTCATGTCATGTGCAAAAACAAGAGTTTTCAAATGGATAGTTTGACAGTTAATATAAATATTAAGAGAGTGTGCACTGGCTACATAACCTTAGAAGAACATTTAATCTTTCTTAAGCCAATAAATGTTTATAAAAATTTAAATGGTATGAAGAAGAATTATAAATATTAGATTATATAAAAATTAGAGTTTTGATTAACTGTTTGCTAACTAGCATCATAACAGTAAATAAACATTAAGTAGAATAACTTTTTTAAATTGTAGATATTTTATTCCATTTAGGCTATAGGTGTTTCAAGGAAAAGTTCCACGAGGAGGTACCCAAAAAAACCCGGAACTTACTTATAAAAAAGTTGTGTATTCTTACATATTTAAACTTCAGTTACCTTTGAAATACTCTCTGATGCAATACACCTATTGTGACAGTTTTTCTACTACTCAAAACAATTTTTGAACTTGTAATTTTATTTTATTTTTTTTTTTGAGTTGGAGTCTCACTCTGTCTCCCAGAGGAGTGCAGTGGCCATTCCAGGCCACTGCAGCCTCGACCTGCTGGACTCCGGCGATCCTTCCGCTTCAGCCTTCCAAGTAGCCGGAATTACAGGCATGCGCTACCACACCCGGCTGATTTTTTAATTTATTGTAGAGATGAGGTCTCGCTGCCCAGGTGGGTCTCGAACCGCAGGCTCAGGCAATCCACTCACCTCAGCCTCCCAAAGGCACGGGATTACAGGCTGAGCCACTGAGCCCGGCTAAACTTGTAAATTTTGATGCCTTTGAATGCCTCTGCCAATTTTTTGTTTCACCTCTTCCAAACTGGCAAAACCTTCCGTTTGCAGACTTTTTTCATTGGGAAAACAGAAGAGAGTTGCTCAGGACAAGATCCAGAAAACAGTGAGGGTGGGCAATGAGTGTCATGTTATTTTTGGTTAAAAACTGCTGAACACTCAGTGCTGTGTGGGCAGGTGCATTGTCATGGTGGAAGAGCCAGTCACCTGTTTGCCACAACTGGAGACATTTCTTCCACAAACCATGATGCAACCTTCTCAAAACCCCCAGATAAAAACTTTGGTTGGCTGTTTGATTTAGAGGACCAAGTTCTGAGTATAATATAAGAGGCCAGTCTTTCCCCTCCACAACAAAAAAGTTATTCCTATTTTTTGGGGGGGGTTCCCTCATATTTATAATTATTCACATAAGAAAAAATTTAAAAGTAGGATGTCAGCACTGCCACCTCTAAATTTTATAAGAAAAAACGGCCAAAATCATGTATAAAACTATGATAAATCATATTTAATCCATATATAAATGTACAAAAAGTATTAGAAAATTAGGTACTCCGAATATATTTTGTTTTCATTAATCAAATGCCAAAACAACAGACTTTAATAAGAATACTTCAAGAATACAACTCTTCAAGAATACAATATGGATCCAGATTATAGGGCTTGATAGTTACATATGAGAAGATGAAGGATCAGTTGTCACCTTCTGCCCTCTAAAAACTATATGCTGTTAGTAACTATTATTTATTGTTGTTGTTGTTGGAATTTCACTCTATCACCCAGGCTGGTTGCAGTGGCATGCTTGTGGCCACCACAGCTTTGACCTGCTGGGCTCAGCTGATCTTCTGCTTTTAGTTACGTCTATGTACGCTAAAGACTTAAGCAAAACCTTGCCAAAATGATTGTTCTACAATGCTAACCAATTTCAGCAGTGAAAAAACTTTTTTGATTTGTTAAACAAAGAATCTTAATAAAAAATTACTTCTAGAAAATATACTTCTAGCCCAACTAGTGACAGGTAGTACTGATGGGCCAGTAGAAAGTATGTATACTGTTTAATGAATCAAGAGAAATCTAGAAGCTGGTAATGCTGAAAAATTATTGTTCTTGTATTATAAGGTCAAAATTTTAAAACAGAACTATTAAACTTTAATAAATGTAAAGAATTAGTTATATTTTTTACTGACTCATTCTTATATTATACAACTTATTTTGCACTAGTGATATTCAGCTTTGGTCAAATATTGATTTTAGCCACAATGTATAATCAACATACCTATTTCTTTTTTCTTTGCTTAAGGGTCACTTTCACTTCTGCTAATAATAAAAGCAGGTAAAATTTTCAAGTTATTCTTCCTATTGGTATGCCTTTAAGGAAACTTTAGAAATGACCAAATAAAAATAATATGTAGGCCAGGTGTGGTGGCTCATACCTATAATCCCAGCACTTTGGGAGGCAAAGGTGAGAGGATTGTCTGAGCCCAGGAGTCTGAGACCAGCCTGGGCACTTGGCTCTACAAAAGAATTTTTTAAAAATTAGCCAGGTATAGTGGTTCACACTTGTGGTTCCAGCTACCCGGAAGGCTGAAGCAGAAGATCAGCTGAGCCCAGCAGGTCAAAGCTGTGGTGGCCACAAGCATGCCACTGCAACCAGCCTGGGTGATAGAGTGAAATTCCAACAACAACAACAACAACAATAAATAATAGTTACTAACAGCATATAGTTTTTAGAGGGCAGAAGGTGACAACTGATCCTTCATCTTCTCATATGTAACTATCAAGCCCTATAATCTGAATCCATATTTTCTTCAAGCCTAATGTAGTCAGAAACAAGTGCTTTCAAAAAATCACATGGTATTGCCATAGACAAGTTGTAAACACAGACTAAGCTGTATAATTTCACAACTCTGAAAAAAAAATCTCTGAGGCCTAAATGTTACACAGGAAAATGAACACATACTCAGGCTATTTGCCAAATATAGTAGGAAGAGAAAAGAAGTGTAGAGAAACAAGATGCTTGGAAAGGTCTTGTGATCCCAACCAACTTTCAACACCTACCCATCTTCTTAGAAAGTTCAAGGCAGTGTAAAAGTTCACGGGCTTTGGAGGTACATCCTGGTTCAGATGACTGTTCCATCACTTACCAGCTGTGGCTATTTCCTTGTATAATAAGGATAATATGACACTCCCAAAGGGTTGGGGAGAGGATAAATATATAAGCATTTGAGCAAAATGCCTAGCAACAAATATAATAAAAGGCAACAAGAGTTGCTGTTACATAAATACAATATCCTCAGAAAGTGCATTTAGCATGTTGCCAGACACAGCAATTCTGATATTACTAGATGAGTGGCTTAAAAAATATTAAATATTAAAAACTTGACAAAGACACCAAACATGCCTCCTTACAAAATTCTATCAATAAGTCTGAAAAGAACCTAAAGATGGGCTGTGGATAATGGTACTTACTAATTACAGGACCTTGGGCAAGCTACTTAGCCTTTCTGAATCTGTTTTTCTCATGTGTAGAATACTGACTGTACTAACTATACATCAGAGGTTTGTTGAGAAGTTTTAAATAAGAACACCAAAGCAACACCGTATTCAATATTGAAAAAGCGGGTATATGATTTTCAGCAAATGTTAGTGTCTCCTATCTGGTTTTCACTCAGTTCTACCACTTCTTCACCAAAGCACAAAAACCTAGATCACACAGTGATAATGGAGGTCAGATGGATGGACAGATGGACAGACTGATAAATGGGACTTAGGACAGAGAAATGTCAAGTCATCCCGAATCCTGCTCTCTGGCTATGATTTTAAAGGTAAGTTTGTACATTTCTTTCATCCTTTCCCTTTCTAAGCAAAAGCAAAGGCTCCAAATTTGTTTTGTACCAGATGGGCTACTGAGGATCCACTTGTAAAGCACTTGAAGAGGACCCTAAAAAGGTAATCACTGTGTTGACAGAACATCTTGCTCAATAGCACTTGTGAAATATGTGCACTTGAGTAGCTATTCTATAGCCTAATCCTAAACCCAGGTTTCAAGTGCAAGTGTCTTGATAAAAGGACTTGAGAACATATAGGCATAAACCCTTTGAGAGGGGTCAACACTGCCTATAAACCATGACTGAGTACCTTCCAGGCTGGGTATGCACGTTTATACGTGTCATCTCAACCTGGACAGATCACTGGACTTTGAGACTGTATTTGTTACATGGAGCAACACTTCATCTCTCTGGCCTCAGTTTCCCCAATTACAAAATAGAGATGACAATACTTTCCCTATTCACTGTTATGGGAGCTGCCATGAGAATGAAAATGTAAACAGATAGTTTGAATATAACCAACCATACTTTAAAAATCACATCATGGGTAATATAAAGTTATTATATTTTCCTCAGAAAAGATCAAGGCTAGATTAAATGGAAAACATGCAACCCTTTACACTTAAGGACCATTTTAGCCTGTATTACAGTAGTATCTTCCTAAGTCTCTTCTTTCCCTTTCAATTTTTTGTAGAGGGAAAAATATGAGCCTTGGAATTCTACAGATGTCTGTGTAATAGTTGCTCTACCACTTTCTATGTAGTTTTGGGCCAGTTACTTTAATTTTCTGAGTCTCTGTATTTCATCTGTAAAACAGAGATAATGCCTATTTCAAAAGGTTGTTGTAATGTTGAAATAATATCTGTAATGTACCAACTGTAGGCACTTGATAAATAGAGATCTGTTGAACTAATACTGAAAATGAGATAACATTCATTAGGACATATTTTTTAATTGGCTCTTAAGGCAACTAAAATATTTCATCATTGCATGCCAACACTTCAGAGTTAAAATTCTTAAAAAAAAAAAAAACTCTTCCTGTAAGAGTAGCAGCATTATAAGTGGTTTTTTATCAATCTAGAATTCCTTGTTCTGTTAATCTACAGGCATCAATATCACAGCATGTATCAGAGAGCCAAACTAATTTTATTCAAAGTGATATATATGTGTTACACTAGGGAATAATTTCAAACCCTTATCAAGTGCGGACATCCAAATGATGTCTAAAAATACTTAAAGATTTTGGCAAAATGTCCTTAATGTATGAAAAGTTGATACAGGCATTAAAAGGTAAGGAAAATTAAGGAAAGAAGCAATAATAACATTTATGTCAGTCACTGAGTTATGCTCGTTACATAAATTCTTTCACCTATTTCTCAAAGCAACCTACTGAAGACAGCCTGCTTATTCTTCTCATGTCACAAAAAGGGCACTGAGGTGAAGTGAATCACCCACGATTGTACAGTTTCACAGAGACAGACACTAGATTCAAAACTAACTTGTTTAACAACAATTCTCCCAACTGCTCTACTAACTTTAATTCATAGAGAACTACAATAAATACTACGCCCCAAAAAAGATATTCAGTAGACTAATCAATTGGAGTTTGAATGTCCTTGATCAGTTAATGCTAATTTTACAATGTCATTACTATATACTTATTTAAAACTCTCAACCAAAGCACCTTAGAGTTTAACAAAGTATTTGTACAAATCTCATTTAGTTTTCAACAACCTTGTGAGATGTAGGCAGAAAAGGTCTTACCCATAAGAGAGGAGAAACTTGAAACTCAAAATAGATAGGTGACTTTTTCCAAGACATACAGACTAATAAATAGGGAGGGTTAGATTTTAATTAAGCTCTCCATCCCTAAGCAATTCCACCATACCGCACTGTCTTTCTTAAAGTTGGAATATTTTTAGCACCCTTATTTGCCCATGAGTAACCAGAATCTGTATGACAAATAAGCTGTGATTTTTCACACTGCATACACCAGACACTTGCTTATTATTTCAGGAAGCAGACATTATTATCCTCTATTTACCAGATAAAGAAGTCAAATCTTAGAGAGGAAAGTACTTACTATGTCTGAATTAATATAGCTAAAAATAGGGGAGTCAAAATGTAAATTAGATTTGACTTCCAAGGTTGTACACTTAGTCACTACCTGAGCTGCCTCTTATTCTCTGTCCCTCCTCCACACAAGTGATCCAGGTCCCAAGATTCCGTCTTTGTGATGTGTGAGTGAGATATCAGTCAGATCTGATAATATTCTCTTCTTAGATGACTACAATGTCACAATCATCTAATGTCACCTCCTGGCACTCACTATACCAAAAGCCTGCAAACTGGGGTTTGTTCCTACTCTCTCCATCACTAATTTATTAGGTGACATTGGCTGGGGTCCTCATATTGGGGAAGACAACTGTCTACCTAAAGCAGAAGTAGGTGTAGATGTTCTGGGTACCTTCAGGGGTTAAAATTTCTCAGGTAGGACTAGTAACCTCTATTTAAAAAGAATTTTCAGATCACAAATGCATCCATAAAATATAAGATCAAAATATCAGCTAAAGTGAAAGAGCAACAAAACCTCTTCCTTCTCTGTCACTGAACTAAGCGAAAGTTAACACTCATGGGTTACAGAAAAGAGAAACTGTCAAAAACATCCTGAATAGTGATTACTATCCTGGTGGGACTTAATATCAATTTCAAAAATTCTCTAGACAGAGTTCTTAAAGAATCCTTCTATCTCCAAGAATGCCAAATCACATTTTCACATAAGTGTAATCATGATTATACATAAGTAAGACTCAGTTTATAAAAACAGACTATCAATCAAAATAAGCCTTGAACACAGAATCACAAAAATAACTTGGCCCTAACCAGCACAATACCCTCCAAATGACCCCCCACCTCCCAAATAAAAAATTAGAAAGGAAAAAGCATATAATTAAAACAAATATATTTTGGGAGGGCTATAAAAAAATATTACGTTTGGCTTCCCAGTTAAGAGTAGAATGTAAATAGTTATTTAATAAATGTAAAATGTACATAGTCACACTTCAATTTTTATACTAATTGAAAAGAGGCAATAAAAAGATTGGTCTACATGGGAAAAATCTAATAAAAAATAAAGATGATGGGTTCAGACACCCGAAATCTAAATATTTTAGTAAACCGTTAGAAAGACATCATGTAGTATGGCAATTCTTCTTAACAAGTCTCTTGGCGAATCTCACAAACTTTTCAGAAAAGAATGTGCATAAACTTTTGCCTATAATTTCAGGGGATACAGACCCCATGAAGTCTATTCTTGGGCCCCTTGTTAAGAATCCCAGGAGTGGAAGGAGCTCTGGACAGTCTCTTAGGAAATTTGGCTTGCTACCCTAATCCAATCACTTTACCTCCCCGGATCTGAGTTACATCTGTGAAATATAAACTTTACATTTTCTTTTTAAGGCTGAATAGTGTTCCATTATATGTGTATATACCATTTTGTTTCTCCACTTATCTATTGATGGATATTTGGCCTGTTTCCACCTTTAGACTATGTTTTTTTCTATTGACAAATAATTATATAGATATATATGTGTGTATGTGTGTGTATACACGTATATATATGTATATATGTGTGTGTGTGTTACAATGTGATGTTTTGATATAGATACACACTGCAGAAAGATTAAATCAAGCTATGTAACATATCCATCCATTCACTTATATTTTTGTGGTGAGAACATTTAAAATCTATTATTGCCAGGGTAGAGAGGGCACACCTCATCAACAAAGGAAACTGCATAATGAACATTTGTAAACCTAATCCTGAATTGTACACCACATATTTAAAATATGCTTTGGGAGGCTGAGGTGAGTGGATTGCCTGAGCCCGTGGGTTCGAGACCCGCCTGGGTAACTTGGAGAGACCTCATCTCTACAGTAAATAAAAAATCTGCCGGGTGTGGTAGCGCGCGCCTGTAGTTCCGGCTACTTGGAAGGCTGAGGTGGAAGGATCGCTGGAGCCCAGCAGGTCGAGGCTGCGGTGGCCAGGAGCGGCCACTGCAACTCCAGTCTGGGCGACAGAGTGAGACTCCAACTCAAAAAAAAAAAACATATTTAAAATAAAAATATTTTTAAAATCTATTATTTTAGTGATTTTGAAATATACATTACTCTGACATGCTACATCATGTATGAACCTTGAGGACATTATGCTACGTGAAGGACAATAGATATAGAAAGACATATGTTGCATGATTCCACTTATATGCAGTAACTAGAATAAACACATTCTAAGAGACAGAAAACAGAGTAGAGGTTATCAGGTTGGGATAAAGGGAGTGAATGGGCAGTCAGTACCTCATGGGTAGAGTTTTTGTTTGGAGTGATTAAGAAAAAAAAGTCCTGGAAATGAATAGTGGTGCTGGTTAAATAACATTGCGAATGTACTTAATGCCACAGAATCTCATACCTAAAAATGGTAAAATTATAAATTATATGTTATGCATGTTTCTACAAAGAGAGGACATGAGGAAGAAAGGGGAAAAATCAAGCAAAGCTATGATCTTTCCAGACCTTTAACAACTGAAATTCTAGTAAAGTCTCCTAGTATTACAGTGAGACTGAAGGATTTAGTAAAATCACCTCCTTACCATTTTCAATTGCTAATTATGACTCAGCACTTCCTCTAGGCTTCAGAACAGTAAAAGCCCAGAAGAATTCAACTTAAGGGTAAAGTTAGCTCTGCAGCAAAGTGCTCATACTCTCCTATCAGAGTCCTCTATTTGGAGATTTCTCAAGTTGGTTTTCCATTACTAGTCTCCCTTTCAAAAGAAGATAAGTGACTTTCCCACTGTCACAGAGGTAGTACTTCAAAGCAAGCAAACAAAAATCTTCTCCAAGAATAAACACACTCTAATTTCCTTAAACTGTGGTGCAATAGCAATCTTGTGACATACCCTCCAAGCACATAATGAAGCTGTTGTAATAATTTATTTCTCCATTTGGGAGGCATCCCTTAACCAACTCTGCTTCCCCACAAAAACTCTGAGCTATAAAATTAAATTTGGAGAAACTGCACTTAAACCTCACGATAGTTATACAGAGTTAATTGTTTCAACTTCTGGAACAAGGTGTCTCCTTCTGAGGTCATGAGGCAAACAGCAGAATGAATCCAATCATTGGGCCAGATGGGAAGTGCGAAGGAGTGGGACATATCACTCTCTGAAATACTGTCATAGGAGAGCTCAGGTATCCAAAGCTCATTTGAGAAGAAGAGTGCCCCTCCTACCACCATTGTATCTGTACCACCCATCAGAAAACTTTCTGCAAAGAACCTTCTGTCTAGCTTGACTAGGAAAGTTATAAGCTTGGCAAATGACACAAGAAAAAACTGTTTATATATAACTGTAAGCAGCATTTCATTCTGAGATCTCCTCATGGTCCTTCCAGACTACCCTGCATATATGGCTAAAATGATTAAGCATAAAATGCAACTAAATTAAATGTGACATGAACAAAATATCTGAGAATTTGAGAATACCAACTCAATTTACAAGGGTCCCTCAATTGCTAAAGACCATAGTTCCAGTAGGGCTTATTCTTGTTCAGATGTGGCAGAAAAGATGAGGATGATGACCATAAAACTATAAAAATATACTGAACAGGAAAAAGTATTCTTGAAGCATCTACCTTTTACAAATATTCCAACAAAAAAGGTTGGCTGCTCTAATATATTTATTTGTTTCTTTAAAAAAAAAAAAAAAGACTTCAAATGTTTTGACTAACAACCTTCCTCCAAAGGACTCTTTACAGAGTCCAAATGTATAACAACCGAACCCAAAGACAAACAGGATTTCCTACTGCATATTTCTAGGACAAGTCAGTTGCTTTTTATTACTATTCATAGGAGAAACCACTGCTCTCAAATTTTACTCATGAAAAATACATTAAATCCAAAACATAATTGTTTACCATATCTTCTGTATGCAATTATTAATAAAAGTACTGGTTTCTAAATAACACTTTCAAGTTCTGAAGACATACCAGAAACAAATCTATGGCACAAGAAAACTGTTTTCTTTTGTACTCAACCAGAATAAACTATTTACATTGGTAATGTTACACTATTCCCATAGGCAAGACTCATTCTGAATTTTCAGTAAAATACAATCTCGAGATAAGCAGAGAAGAAGGCAGGGAAGCAGAGGAGAGAGAAAACAGTAACATGACTTACGTTTGTCTCTCTCAGACAAAGAAGCAGTTAGCAGGAACAAACTCACAACTCTCCAGCAGAAGGCAAGAAGGTACAGAGTAGACGTTCTAATTCCTGGCAAACTCACACTGAGATGCCAAGTGGGCGGTCCTACTATGAAACAGGGGGTGGGGTAGGGGATGAGAAGAGGGAAGCAGGGAGAAGGCGCTTCTTACTCGGTTAGAAGCTGGTGCAGCTTGTGATAACCTCGTTCCAAGGCCAAGCTCACAGGTGTCGCCCCTTCCTGGTTGTGGATGCTGAGAGCTCCGCGGCCGCCTGGCTTCTGCAACAGGAACCACGTCAACCTCAGCAGTCCCAGCCTCACAGCAAAATGCATCAATGTCTCCCGAGGGCCAGCATCTATAAATGGGAGAGAAAATGAACCTAAGTGAGAATGTAAAAACAAAAACCAAACAAGCAAAAAGACAAGTTAGGCAAACACCATGGCCTCCAAGTGCCTAAGATCCTAAAGCTACATCATACAGCATGAACAACTTTATTGTGGCCTGACAGAATTAGCCCTCAAATAAATACAAAGCTCCAAAAAAGCACAAGAAGCAAAATCTTCAATAGGAGACAGTCCTACAGAAGAGCATCAAGTCATTTCTGTATTATGACTTAACATACTATACGTGTTCAACCAATTTCACTGGCAGGATATAAGGGTGACGCTCACATACATTATTTTCCTTATTAAAAAAAAAAAGTAAATGCAGCCCTACAACATGGGAATCCAAGGGAAATAGCTGTTAGAACTTAAATGGGTGTATCATAAAAGGTATAATTACTTTTAAAAAGAATACCCAGACAGGAGTTGGTTAGTGAAACATTAAAAACAGGTTCTGCTTGTTACGTACACACAGGTCTTTTTATTTTCCCACAATAACGGCAAATCACATTGATGGCTCCGGGCCAGCTTTTGTTGTTTGTTTAATGAGATAAAAAAATGCATCTTCAGGCATAATAAGAAAGATTGACTCTAAGACAATACACTAATAACTTCAGAAAGACAAATATGTGCTTGAGCTTATTTCACTTGAAATGAAGGGTTCTTCTTGATATAGTAAGTCACTTTGAAAGCAGTGGAATCAGGGACTGGGCACAGTGGCTCATGTTCATAATCCCAGCACTTTGAGAGGATGAGGAGGAAGACTGTTAGAGCCCAGGGGTTCAAGACCAGCCTGGGCAACATAGCAAGACCTCATCTCTTAAAAGAAAAACAAACAAAAATTAAAAAACTAGTCGGACATGATGGTGCACACCCATACTCCCATCTATGCAGGCAGCTGAGACAGGAGGACTGCCTGGGCCCAGGAGGTCAAGGCTGTGGAGAGCCGTGATCATGCCACTGCATTCCAGCATGGATGACAAGATAAGACTCCGACTCCAAAAAAAAAAAAAAAAAAAAAGTGGTAGAATCAGAAAGGGCTTTGAGTCATACAATCTGGGTTCAAATCTGGCATTTATCATCTGTGTATCCAGGCATGATTCATTTAACCTGTCTAGGCTTCACTTTCTTCATCCCTAGAGCGATGAGATACCATCACTTCACAGAGCTGCAACAAATCAGAGGAGATAAAATGCCAGTATAATGATTGGCTGTAGTAGGTATTCATTAAAATGCCAGTTCCCCTCCTCTTCCCTGCTCTCTTCCCTGTCTTCTTGGACTTCGAATTACATTTGGGGCTCATTAGCCATACTCTCTGTCTTCTTCAGCCATCCTCTTGTGTCCAACTGTGATGACAGCAGCTAAGGCCACCACAGGGCTGCCATATATGGCCCCACAAGGCTGTAGACTACCCCACAGTTGTGAATGGCACCCTGAAGTTGTGACTGTCTCAGCTTAACTATCACAGTCCATTCTTCATGGCTTCCCATGGGTATCAACTTCTCCACTGAGCATTCTCAGACTTCTTATACTCCAGTGTGTTTTCCTTACTGTGAATTTCTCAGATGCTTCTATGAGTATCACAATAGGAAAGAACACATCTCTGAGACTGTGATTTTATACTAAGCTGCACTGTTGCCTAATATCACCTGTGTATTATATTAATCTACTATCCCTATTTCCAAGGTAAATTTCCTTGGGACCATAATCTATCTTTCATATTATATATTTTCCCTACAGAACTATATACACACTGACCAATTCAGGATTTATAGGATATTCAAGCACAGGCACATGGCTGGAGAGGAAAAAAACCAATGTCCCAGAAGAGACAATGACATACACAGGTACAAAGTTTAATGATCAACACCTCTGAGTGGGTGTCAAGGCCAAACAAAAGGACAAAAAGAACCTTCACAAAAGATCAAATATCACCATCTAACTTATGCCTTACAGTTGTTTGGACCGCCTTATCAAAAACAAAAGAGTTGGCCGAGCATGGTGGCTCAAGCCTGTAATCCCAGCACTTTGGAAGGCCAAGATGGGAGAGCTGCTTAAGCCCTGGAGTTCGAAACAAGACTAGTCAACATAGCGAGACACTGTCTCTACAAAAAATAAAATAAAAAAATTATCCAGGTGTGGTGGTGAACGCTTGTAGTCCCAGCTATTCAGGAAGCTAAGGCAGAAGACTCGCCTAAGCCCAGGAGGTCAAGGCTGCAGTAAGCTGTGATCATGCCACTGCACTCCAGCCTGGGCAACAGAGTGTGAGACCCCAACTCAAAAACAAACAAACAAACAAAAAGAGCTAATAAGAAACTGACTATGAAATATGATGAGGCTTTTTAGAGGCTGCTTAATTCTGACCTTACCAAGCAACACCTCCCAAAAACAGCCAGCTCTTTACTCCTCACCCTTCCTGAGCCCTTATTTGTTCTGCGTCAGCTCAGTATTGAGTAGAGCTCCCAACAATAAGGCCATGCACCAGCTGAGAAGATAGCATATTGGTTCCTATCCTATACATCCTCCATTCTCATTCTAAAGTCTTTAGCAGATGACACCACATCTACTTTCAGGTGGTCCCTTCCTGCAGAAAACAAATTGAGAAGAAAATGCAGTGAGAACCTGCTATGTGTCATGTGGGTTATGTGGTTTATGGCAACTTTTTCCATTCTAGCTTCACAGTTACCCTGCGAGGTCTCATTATCCTCACTTTGCATATGAAAATAGGTTCAGAGAATTAATAACTTGCCCACAGCCAAAACCAGGATTTGAGAGTTCTTCTAAGTCTAAAAAACCCATACCCTTTCCATTACTCTACCTTATCTCTTTCTGTAAAACAAAACCCAAAACAAGCAATCACACAAACTAATGTGGTTTTTAAAAAAACCTTTTCATGTTTACCCTGAACTTTTATTAATTTTTCAAGTGTACACATAAGTTGAAAGAATTATACAACAAATAACCAGACACTCATAACCCAAGTCCTACAATCAATGTTTTTCTGTATTTGCTTTATCACATATCTATACAGCTAATCTTCCCTCTATCTACTCAGCCACCTTATTTTTAGACATTTCAAAGTAAGTTGAAGACAGTAGTCCACTTCACTCCAAAAAACTTTAGCATATAGTTAACTAGAGTTCAAAAAATAGCTTTTTATCCCTTTAAAGGACAAATGAAAAATATCTCGTAAATTTTTCTTTGGTTTCTTAAACTCACACTCAGAGTCTTTCATTTGGATACTTATGACATTTTCCCCTTTTCTTTATTCTGTAATGTTATTTCATAGGCCTACGTTAGCTGGTTTTCATGTCTAATCATACTTAATTGGAAAGATCTCTGTAGGACGAGCTTCCACCACCCCCCACCCCCACCCCCAGAAGGTAGATAGAGTGCCGAAAGTACTGCTTGCTATCTACTTATCTGCTGGACACACCGCCCACACATTCCCTGGGATCTGAAAAGAAACCTGATGTGCCTAGTAGGCATTCAACCACAATAAGCCTGCTGGGGGGCTGCAGTTTTTTTTCAAATTATCAGATTCTCTGACTAAAGAAAATATTCTAAGTTATGAGATCAGTACAATCAATCAAGCAATTTCATACCCCATCAATCTACCCAGCAAGCCCTACTCACAGTACTCTTTGAATCTATATCTATGGATTTCCAAAGTTACCATTCTTTCTACTATCCTGGACTGCTTCTTAAATAATCCTAAAGCCCCACATGATGCAGGAATTCCCAATTGTAAGGGGAAGGAAGGAAAACAAGCCAGTGTAAGGAAACGGGCTTTCGGAAAAATGAGATTTGTAACCTTGTCACAAAACCAAGGTTCGAGAAAAACTTTACAGACAAAACAAACAAAACTTTACAGAGCTCAAAACCTGCCACTACTAAGCACTGCTTGTCTTGCAGTCAATAAATATTAACCTTCTGCCATGAGAAAGAATCTACTAGCAGTGTTGTTATTTTTAGATTTCTTTTTTAGCAATGATGATTACTGGGGGAAAAAATACTCAAATACTAGTGTAGCTAAAGAAAAATTTCCATGGAAAGCTATCTAACACCCCGAAAGGAGTGTGGAAACTAAATCACCAAATGACTACGGACAAGGATTTATTAACCAACATCAGATATACAGAATTGGGACTGTTCAAGCTGTTTTCAGTACAGTCTTTCCTAAACCCGTCATCCTTCTCTCCATCCAAACTTCTGCTTATGGGGACGATTCCTACCCCAAAGATGTTAGATCTTCTTTTCAATTAGTTTTACAATCTTATGACTAAATAGAATAAACATTTCCCCTAGTACAACTCTCCTTGCTTTCTCCAGAGCAAGTCCTCAATGGCCCATTCTAAGTTACCTGAGAGTTATGCTCATTGCTACTCTACAAGGGTCCCTCAGGGAAAACCATCCTAATTCAACACTTTCACAAATGAACAAGGCACTGAAGAGCTGAGACAACAAACCCAGACTTGGAAAACTCAAAGAAAAAAGAGGTCCTTGCCTCACTATTCACTCTCCACCTGATGAATCCTTATCACCTGCATTTAAGGCCAAACTGTGGCAAAAAGTAGAGTGCAGAGGTTTCTAACATAACTAGGAATTAGAGAACTAATTAATTTAAGAACTAAAATGGACAAACTCCCTCTTGCCCACGTTGAAAGCAAGAATTAACTTTAGCAGCAAGTAAAAAGCAATGGAAACTGTTTCATTCGGCTTTGAAGAGCCTTCCTTTGAGTACTGTCCTGTTTTATCCTTTTATAGAACACGTTCCCTTCGCATTACAGATCATTAATGTTTTTGTGTCTCTAAAAGGTTACCTGCTATTGATCATGCTATATTTAAAATGAACAGTTTGCAAACCAGCACACATTATCTGAATATACCTTCCTCCATTTTATAGATGAAGAAATTGAGTAATAGATTAGTATTCTGCACAAACTCTTGCAAGGAAGCCAGGATTTGAACTGACTCTGATGCCCACACTTTCCATTTCACAATATCAAATCTAAACCAAGAGTTCTTTTTTTTTTTTTGAGTTGGAGTCTCACTCTGTCACCCAGGTTAGAGTTCAGTGACACGCTCACGGCCACCGCAGCCTTGACCTGCTGGGCTCTGGCAATCCTTCCACCTCAATCTTCCAAGTAGCTAGAACTACAGGCGCATGCCACCACACCCAGCTAATTTTTTAAAGTTTATTGTAGAGACAAGGTCTCACCAAGTTGCCCAGACTGGTCTCAGGCAATCCTTTCCCCTCAGCCTCCCAAAGTGCTGGGATTACAGGTTTGAGCCACTGTGCCTGGCCTAAACCAGAGTTCTTAACTTCATTTTCATGCCTAAAGTTCAGGGAGACTATGAAATTTACTACATGTAAATGTTTGCAGATAGGTTCTTATAAACATTTTTTTCTGAGAAGAAATTTGAGCAATTTTCAAAGGAGTCAGTGACCTGAAAAAAAAGTATGAAAAGCACTGCATCCAAACAATTAAAGAGTACAGGGATTAGCCATAAAGCTTACACGACTCCTCTGTACAAGTATTAGGCTAGCACACCTGTAAACATGCTAGCTTTCAACAGCAGGTAGTCCTGTTATGTAACAGGCTGTCCTATTTACCAGCATTATCCCAGGCACCATGCTTTCTTTGTACCTTTTTTCTTTAAATATCTTTTAAAAAGAGGGATTTGATACACAACTCATTGATGTGAAGAGACTATTCCATGACATCTGTCCCTCAATAGCAAGCATAACGCTACTCTACCCTTACATATCCCATCTTCCTAGATTCTAATCCACAATTACTAAAACAATTTAACCTGCAGAATTCACCACTTAAACTCAGATTCCTGATTTCAGCTGTTGACTTAAAGACAGTTCTGTCAAGTCCCTTGCATACACCTAATTTAAGTATACACCTAATTTGTTCAACTTATTTTATCTTAACAATTATTTTAAATATATGTAAAATAACAATCACTTTTGGGGAGTATATAGTCCTATGAGTTTTAACATACCCATAGATTGTTATAGCCACCGCCACAAATAAGACACAAAACAACTCTGACACCCTAAAGAATTCCTTCATGATACCCCGTTACAGTAAGTCTTTTCCCTTAACTCCCAGACCCTGGCAACTATTGATCTGTTCTCCATTTCCATGATTTCCCCTTTTCCAGAATATCATATAAATGGAACCATATAGTATGTGACCTTAGGAAACTGACTTCTTTGACTCAGCACAATGCATTTAAAAGGCATACAAACTGTTGCACATACCAATAGTTTGCTTCTTTTCTTGCTGAGTTGAGGTTCCATTGCATGAATGTGCCACAGCTTGTGATCTATTCACTCAGTGAGGAAGACCTGAGTTACTTCCAGTTTTGGGTGACCTTGAGTAACACTACCATAGGTACATTTGTGCATAGAGTTTTTGGTGAATGTTAAGTTTATATTTCTCTAGGGTAAATATCCAAAAGAGGGATTATTGGATCATATAGTAAGTATACCTTTATCTTTTTTTTTGAGAAAGGATGTATCGAGGGGACAGAAAAGCTCCTACAGTAGGAGGGGACCCAAGGGGGTTGCCCACATTTATCTTTATAAAAAACTGCCCTGTTTTTCTAGAGTGGCTATATTATTCTGCATTCCCACAAGCAATGTATGAGATTCTGCTCCTCAACCTTGCCAGAACCTGGTATTTTTAACCTCTGTCATTCTAATAAATGCATGACAACATCTCATTGTGGCTTTAATTTGTATTTCTCTGAGTATTTTAATTTAGGGTAGACTTTGTTAGCACTGCTTGAACAATTTCGTACAGCAGAAAGTTTAGGAGTACATGGGAAGTACACTAAAATATTAAAGGTGGCCAGTCACCTCCTAGTAAAGAAAAGGAAGCTAAGGCCCAGAGAGGAAAGGTGATGCGCCAAAGTTTCAGATCTTTGCTTTTTCTAACAGTTCTCTTTAATCATGATAACATAAACTATCTCCTGAGCCTTCTATAAACAAGATAAAAGAAAATTATAAAGCACCATAAGGCCCACAAATAAATAATGCAGGCCTATTTTGATGCTGATTTGGAAAAGGCAACCAGAACAATCATTCCCATATTGATACAGAAATGGCAAGAACTAACGGTACTAAGGCCCATCATTAGGTTTCTGAAAAGGTACTCATGTCCCACTATAATGTCAAATATTCTGATCTCTAAATATTAGCTATACAGAAATCTCTTGGAATATAGTAAAAAGAAAAAGAAAGATGCTTCTTTTCTTGATTTGACTGTAGAGTCCACACTATCTTTCAAATTGTACCTGGACAGGACTGTCTTGCTACTACCTGATAGTATGGGACACCATTCCAATGGCTGATCACAGGCATAACTGTTAAATTGAGCAGACTTGAAAGAATCAAGGCTGGCAAATACTTCATCATTCTTCCATGGGAGAAAGAATAAATTTATTGGATGGGTCTGATGGAGCAGGAACTGAGCGTACCCTAGTTCAGGTCCCTCTGGGTATTTCTCCTCAGGACATGCTCACCTGTAAAGAGGGCAATGTCTGCTTTGCTCTCCCTTACGGGATACAACATTCAAAGCTGAGTGGATCCATAGGAAAGTCATGTAACTGTCTAGCTCCTTCAGTGATGAAATAGAAAGCATAAGCAGATTCACCCTTCTGGCTGGAACTCTATAACAGTCTTCCAATCTAGATTTCACCAGTAATAAAGCAAACATTTTGATCTCTATCAGTGGGACTCCTAAATCTTTCTAATGAATTTGAACTCAGTAGGAAAAGGGGATGCTATTTATTAAATTCAAGGTACATACTATGTTTCATTTAAAAATTATCTATATAGCCATGATATTTAGTATATATCATTTGCTACAAAAATTATGTGAGAAAAACTGTCTGAATAAAAAGTATATGTAGACATTTGCCACATTTGTGTTTTTGAAAAAGTGGAGTCCTATCAAACTATCTTGGTAAAAAGAAGTGTGGAGTTTTTCAGAGCTCATCCCATTCTTATCCTTTCCCTTCTCACTCCACAATCTTTCCTTTCCTCCAACTCCAGGAACTCTCTAGAAAACTTCAAAACACAATAATGAAAACCCCGTCTTTGATAATTAAACACCAAAAAGTTACTCTGCTACTCTCATCATGAAGGATGAGTCACTTTCTATGCCTGAGAGATCAAGCCTGAACTACAGACCCACAGCAAGGTGATGTGCCACTCTCCATTTGGGTCATTTCACTACAAGAACAGGTTTAACAGCTCAACTGAGGAATCGATAAGAGATGCAATCAAGGCCACTTTCCTATAGTAGTTATAAGATTTATTCAGCCATTGTGGAAGACTTGAATATAATGACCATAGAAAAGCAGTCCCATTAAAAAATGAAGTATTTCAAATTCAAAGCTTGTTTGTGGGTCATATAAATTCTCACCATGCAAAGTCTGATCTGTTCCCAACACGTTCCACTCCGCCGGCAGCTTCAGGTGCCTGAATGCCAGGGCAACCTTCTCATCAAGAGAATTCACATCTCCAGATGGGGGTCCGGACCGGTCAAGAAAACGTGTGAAGTTCAGAGCCTGCTGATTTCCAGCACTGGTTGCCAAAAATTGGGCTGCATCATATGCTTCATCCTGGATGAAACGAAAGTCTTCTTCAGCCACCACAAACACAGGAAGACCCTCTTTGGAAGCACAGAGCAGCACCTTCACTGTCTCACAGCAGTCATGACCTAAAGAAAACATAGGCAGCCAAAAAAACAGCATTAGAGTCCCCTGATAAAAGGATACTGGTGGGTCCTCTTAGAACTTTTGTCATTATACACAAGTATTTCCTCCTAAAAAAAAAACCCTCATTCCCTGAGCTCTTTTTTGCAAGCTTAAATCTTCATTTTCAGCTTTTTAAATTATTTGCAAATATGAATTCCTTTAGCTAACAACGAACAACCCTATGTCCCACCTTTCACCGCCCCATAACATAATATTTGGCACCGAATAGGTTCTGAATAACAACTGTTGCTACTGAATTTGAACAAATTAAAGAATGAAAGCTCAAGGAACCTACAAGGCCTAGCATACAATGGAAAGTCCAATATCTACTTAACTGAATTAGATTTGAAAAATATAACAGGGGAAAACATCATTCATAAAAGTTACATGGAAAGAATTTTACTGATTTACCAGCACTTGTCTTATTATCACAATACAAAACTCAAATGTTGAAGCACTTTAAGAAGTATACAATTTCTTGTCTCTCAAACTCTCAAACTCTCACAACTCAAATGAAGAAGCACTTAAGAAGTATACAACTGCCAAGCTCAGTGGCTCAACTTGTAATTCCAGCATTTTGGGAGGCTGTGAGTGGACTGCCCGAACATGCGGGCTTGAGACCAGCCTTGACAACTTGGCGAGACCTTGTCTCTACAATAAACAAATAATTTTTTTTTAAATTAGCTGGGCATGGTAGTGCACTCCTGTAGTTCCAGCTACTTGGAAAGCTGAGGCAGAAGGATCACCAGAGCCCATCAATTCAACACTGGGGTGGTCATAAGCATGCCACTGCACTCCAGCCTGGGTGACGGAGTGAGACTCCAACTCAAAAAAAAAGTATACAACTGGCTGGGTGCAGTGGCTCACACCTATAATTCCAGCACTTTGGGAGGCTGAGGTGAGAAGAATGCCTGAGCCCATGGGTTTGAGCCCAGCCTGGGCAACTTTGGGAGACCTCATCTCTATAATAAATCAAAAAAATTAGCCAGGCGTGGAGGTACGTGCCTGTAGTTCCAGCTACTTGGAAGGCTAAGGCGGAAGGATCACCTGAGCCCAGTAGGTCAAGGCTGCAGTGGCCGTGAGCATGATAATGCACTCCAGCCTAGGCGACAGAGTAAGACTCCAACTCAAAAAATATATATATAAATATACAATTATGTGATTTTTATTTTACTATTATTAGCAGTCCAAGGCATAAAAATGAATAATAACAATAATTTTTGTTCTCAGATATATGTTTTCTTTCCTGTTTCAACCACTAATGTAATGAGAACATCAATAAAGCCACCTGGTTCACACAAGGATGATGCAGTGCTATGGTTAGAAATCCAGTTCAGGAAGAGCAAACATACCAAGGACTCTATGGTACCCAATGTATAGACCAGCAGGCACCTCCTGAGCAGTGATTTGGAGCAACAACCTGCATGCCACCCCAAAGAGTCAGTTGGAGCCAAATGAGCTAGATTTAACAACACTCTGTTTCTACAGGTGAGGTCTTCTTGGAGAATCAGACTTTCTTCTGGATTTCTGGCCTCACAGAATTAAATATTTCCAATATGTAGAATGTGCTCATCAAAACACACATTGTGGCCAGGTGCGGTGGCTCACGCCTGCAGTCCCAGCACATTGGGGGGTTGGAGGCAATTAGACTGCCTGAGCCCAGGGCTTTGAGACCTGCCTGGACAACTTGGCAAGATCTCATCTCTACAATACGTCAAAAAACTAGCTGGGTGTAGTGGTACACACCAGTGGTTCCAGTTACGCAGAAGGATTGCCTGAGTCCAGCAGGTCGAGGCTGCAGTGGCCGTAAGTGTGCTATCGCACTCCAACATGGAAAAGAGAGTGAGATTCCGACTCAAAACAAACAAAAAACATTGTTTTCCCTCAGTTTTTAAACACTGATCTCAACTAGCCACAACTATGCTCCTACCATCATTATTTGTCTTCCATAAATAATCTTTCTGATGAGAGAAAAAAGGGCATTAATGGTTTTGTTGTTTGGGTGACGCCACTTTGTGCTTTGTCTGATTAACCACGGGCACCCATGCATCCACGGGTTCCCTGAATCTCTAACTCTGCACCAGAGGACATGGATACCTTAAGCACAGGCCAAGAGAGGTTTCAGACTCAGAACAAACTAAGCTTTCCGCTTTGAAAGAGAAAACTATGGTTTTTTTTTCTTCTTATAATCAGAATAATAGGTTGATTTTCTCTACACAACAATTTCATGAGGTATGTATTGTCCTCACTTTATTGCTGAGAAAACTGAGACTTAAAGAAGTAACTTGCCCAAAGTTACACAGATGATAAGATGCAGAATCCACTATTCAAAGTCAAAGCTGATGCCAAAGAACATGGCCTATTATATCTTGATGCAAGGGTTTTATGTCACATTATCTATAAACAGACGAAGAAGGGAAACATCTAACTCCCTGATAGCCTAACACTTGGAATGATAGGCCAGTACAGCTATTAAGCAAGAATAACAGGTTCGTGAATCATGAAGATCAGTGTCCAAACACACATAACTCCATAAAGGAGGTGGCAGTTAAGAAGAACCCTTGAAATCATGCCATCATGCCATTTTTTCTTGATTTCTTTCAGTCCCAGTTAGTTTGAACTTTCCTTATTTCTCTTTAAAAAAGAAGAAGAAGAAGAAGGACCCTTGACAGGCATGCTGGCTCCCCAAGTCTCCAACCCTAACGGTTCTTCTCTGCAACCCTTAGAACTCAGCTGCAATGTCCCTCTCTCTCTCTTGTTCTTATTTATTTAACAACCACTTATATAATAATAACCACTCGCTATGTGCCAGACAATGTTCTCAATGCTTTACAAGTAACAGTTTATTTACTTCTAATAATGATCCTATGCAGTAGATACTGTTATTTACCCTATTTGCAAGATAAGGAAACTGAGGCACAAAATGTTAAGTAGCTTGCCCAAAGTTACAAAGAACTTAAATGTCAGAATTGGAATTTGAACCCAAGTTTCCATGTTCTACAGTCTGCCCCTGCACCCAAAATTTATGGATATTAAAGATGACTTTAAGAGGAAATAAGGGTGCTATGAAAGAATCAATTGGAAAGGAACGAAAGCAAGTTCAAACCCCAGCTGTAAGACTCATCAAGTGAAAGTAGATCATCTCACCTCTCTGGCCTCAATTTCTTCATTTACTGCATAAGGGAACAGCCTCTGGAGGTTCTAAGGCTCCTCCAGCTGTCTAAGTCAATGAGTTTTCCCGGGCAGAAGGTGGGAAAAAGAAGGTTGGGAAGAAATTTCAGGAATAGGAAACAGGTTTAAAAACATAAAAAAGGAAAGCAGAGGGTAAGTTTAAGGGATGGAACTATTACTACATGAGACAGTTTCAGGGAGATACTAACTAGGCAACATCTAGATGCTTAGTAATAAAAGAGTCCTATGTTTAAACATACTTTCTTATTAGCTGTGTGGCCTAAGGTAAATGGTAATCTCTCTAACACTTTCAAATCTAGAAGGTCTTCCTAGCCTTATAAGTGAACAGCTATAATCTGGAAGGGTCTTCCCAAATTCTTTAATACTATCACCCAAAACAACATACACAGTCTCACTAAATTGGTTGGATAGATGGATGGAGTACTATATATTTCAATCAGAAGAATAGCTTCAAAGAAAAAAATGTTGTGGTTCATGAATCTAATCAAAACACAGCATTGTCCACTTTTTCAGAATTAAGCTAATTTATAAAATGACAATCCTTTGAGGTAGACATGGGAAAATGTCAACAAACACTAAAATCATAAATTTCACAATTCAATAATAATGATGTAAGTAATTTTGGATCCAAATTGAATCCTGCCTCCAAAACCTAAACTAATCTACAACAATTTCCACTGCCCTACCCATTCTTTCTTACCAGTCTCTTTCCACAAAGAAGAGATACCTGAAAACTTGAATCAGAAAGGGAGTTACAAATGCCACTAAAAGTAAACATCATTCACTGGTCTATAAAATCACCTTCTGTAGGCACATGTGTACAAACGCACACACACACACACACACACACACACACACACACACACACACACACACACACACACCAAAAAGCCATGGGGAAGCAATACTGCTCTTTTCAAAACTACAGAAGTAAATTTTCTGGGAATGCTAAAATGTCTGTTTACTTGGGCAACATGGAATGGCGCAAACATGAGGAAGAGATGCACAAGAGGGTGTGTGTGTGTGTGTGTGTATGTGTGTTACCTCTTAGCACAATTACACTTTACCTCATTCTGCTGCTTTAGCATAAGAACTTACTAGCAGATAGAAGGCCATATGAGTGAGCTATTGTCAGCTCTGTTTATGTATAGCTCAAATGAAACTGTTTATTAGAGAAGGCAGAAAGTCAGAAAAGTCCATGAAACAGATATCTAGGAGCAGCTGTCCAACTGTTAGCCCAGTATTGTTCCTTTAGACACGAACTCACAATCTGAAGGAGAAACTATAAATCATCATAAGTAAAATGTGCCATAAATCTGCAATTTGTTTGGCATGATTATAGGCTTCTTTTCTGAAAGAAAAACTGAGGGTTAAAAGATGAGTGAAGAACAGAGGGTTTCCTGGATCAGTCTTAACTAAACTTAGAAAGTAGACTGGAAGAGTTACTGCTGATCAAGACCAAAGTACCTTATCCTACTGTCTGAAAATCAACCACACAAAGTTGGTGAGGCTACTCTCTCATATTAATGCTTTCTATTAGGCTCAAATGGCTCCAAGATTATTTTTTTTAACTCCTATAATCTTTCATATAAAGCATCTAGGGGATGGGGGAATCAGTATTTTTTTTAACCAAGAGTGATGGACCCAGTAATAAAACTAAAATCACTGGCTATGCACATATAAAACCTACTACTACCATAAATTAGCTCTAGAGAATGCCTATTTACAGGAGACCACTAGTCTTATGACTGCCTTTGTACATAAAGAATGCAGGGTTGTTAACAATGTCTACAATTACACTGCAAAGACAAGAGGATGGGAAACCATATTCAATTTGATATATAACCACAATTTAACTTCCTGTGTGAAAACAGCAGGAAGAAGAGTAGCTAGATTTTCAGCTAGTTCTGTGATACTTTTCCTTCCACTCAATTCCTGGTAACAAGAAAGGAAAATAAAAATCTCAATCTTTTGTTAAAAAAGAAGTTCTGAACTTCTGAAAGAAACTACCCAAGAGGATAAAGAGAGCGGAATAAGAAAGATAAACTGTTGAGTGAGCAAGGTAGCTCAAGTCTGTAATCCTAGCACTTTGGAAGGCTGAGGTGAGAAGATTGCCTGAGTCCAGGGGTTCAAGACCAGCCTGGGCAACTTGGTGAGACCTTGTCTCTACAACAAATCAAAAAAAGTTAGCCAGGTGTGGTAGCGAAAGCCTGTAGTTTCAGCTACTTGGAAGGCTGAGGTGGAAGAATTGCCTGAGTCAAACAGGTCAAGGTTGGGGTGGCTGTGAGCATGCCACTGCACTCCTGCCCGGGTGACGAAGTGAGATTCCCAGGTGACGAAGTGAGATTCCAACTCAAAAAAAAACAAAAAGAAAGATAAACTGTTGAAGAAACATGGCCTATATTTAATTCTGTATTTTAAACTGCCTTCTGAATTTCTCACACTATTGGGTCCAGTACATTTATAACAGAAATACAAAATAAATTATGGGGTGGGAGAGATCAGAGTGAAGTGTACGGGGCCCTCCAAGTATGCTGGTCATCAGCTATTGAGTCAGAAAATATAAGGTTTGAACCTCAGCTCCACTGCAGACAGGTTTGGTTATCCTGAGAAAATCACTCAACCCTGAAGCCTGATTCCTTGTGCACAAAAAGAGAACACCACCAACTTTATAGATTGTTACAAACATTAGAGGTGGACATGCACAAAGCACCTGGCATAAAATGGGCATCTAAAACTGATAGTTATTATTATTAGCTACTAAAGTATTCATGTTCAGGTAACTCAATGAAAACAGGTCACTACTACTCTACAAAGAGCTTCTCCAATATGTCCCAACAAACCTTCTAAGCTAAATGTTGCCTTTGGCCCTGTAGAACTGAAAAAATAAAGGGAAGAGGGAAAAAATAAACAAAACACAAACAGCACCAACGTGAGAAACAACAGTTTAACTGTTAATGGTCCTCTTAAAATTATCAAATCCACATCCCCTTTGAAGCTCACAGGTCAAAAGGAGTGTGTTCATGATGGTGGGAGAAGATTCCCACCGGGCTCCTTATCGCCACATGGAGCACCTGCACCCATGGAAACGAAATACTGCTACAGATAAACAAAACTGCTGAAGCATGACCCAAGAATTACTTCATTTCCTATTAAGCTAAAAGTGGAACACATCCCATCCGGGCCTTCTCTTTTGAAGATGAAACAATTGGGACTTTGTTCATTAGCTATCCAAAAAGGAACCCTCAAAATGCTCACTGGGCCAGTCAAATCCAGTCTCACCAGATGTCACCTTCTAAGAGAAAGAATGGTGGAAAATATTAAAATAATACCTTCACTACTTCAGTTTGGTTTCAAAATATTTAAAAATTCAGTGCCTTTTTCTTCTGTTTGAAATGGTTACAACAGGGTTAGGAAATGTGGAAAGTTTCCACTTCCAAGACCCACACTCTAATAGGAACCAGGATTATGTGCAAAAGTATGTACCCACTACTAGTTTTTGGTGGTCTAATGGTAGATATGCAAATTAGTGTATGTGTAAAACGTCTCTGTATGTACATGAGTATTTAAGAAGATAGAAAAACCAATAGGCATAGATAATCATTCATTCATGTACATTTTGGAGGAGGAAGGAGCCAACTAATACTAAAAACATGTCCTTCTATATTCTAGCCTACATCTCTAAGACAGTGTTTTTCAACCTTTTCTTCTATTATCATCTCCTTCAAGAGCCATTTTATACATTATTCTCTATTCACCACTCCCCATAAAATTTTAATACCATAGATATACCACATATTTGTATATCTGTGGTTACACACACCAAGTAAGTTTTTCTGCTCCCCAAAAGTCAATTTTCATGCCACTGGGGATCTCCCTCCTGTTATATAGCATGCTACAGAACGCCAGTGCTGTGCTGATAGTTCCAACATGATGAAATACACAATTTCCTCATAACGTTACAACTAGGACAACAGATTTTTTTCCTCCTTCAACTAGTCCTCAGTTTGTTTTTTCAGTATAACCAATATATGTACTGACTAGCTAGCATTGGGACAATTACATTTTTTAGAATATAAAAATCACATCTGTATGTAGATAGCCCTACAACAGGAATATTTCAGTATAGAGCGATTATTAGAAAATGTCCAATAAAAAATAACATTACTTTGGCAGGGGGAGATCAGAATTCTCTGATTAAGTCAATTAAAGGCCTGTAAGTTATTTTCCAACATGCCATTCAATTTGATAATCTTTGAACATATGCTGCTAGAAAAAAAAGCTTGATTCATAAGAACTAAAAGATACATCACGCAATAACTGTCAGACCATGTGTTGAGACTGGGGCTGCAACTTTTCTTTAAGCCCAAAAAGACTTCTGATCATGGTTAATTTATTTTTCTTTTTCTTCTTTTCTTTTAATACATCTACTTATATAGTACCTTCCCTAGAAAGTGAGAAAGAAAAGAAAAATATAAAGGAACTGAGTCAAATTTGGAGTCAATAAAGGTTTGTAGTTTTCCTATCAAACAAGAACCCCTGCTGTGAATTCTAAAAATAAATAATAGATATGCTGAAAAATGATTTCATTTTATGAAAGATTTTGCACCAAAGCCTTTCAAAAAAATAGTGTGCAGAAACCACTAAACATCCTGTTCCTTCTTTCATTCTAAAATCATTGCTTGGTCTAAATTCAGTTTCATTAATAAAAGGGAACACAATAAAAGAGTACTCTATACTCCTACCCCAAGAATCATCTTCAAGGATGCTCATATTTCTATTTACCAATCCTACAAAGATCTTTAAAAAAAAAAAAAGTTTCATCTCAAGAGGAAAACCACCAGCTAATAAAAATGTGATTTAAGGCTGAATTTGTTTTCTATGAAGAGATGATAATGTGATACTTATTTTCATTTATTAAAAGGCAATACCTTTCATTATTAGAGATATAATTCCATTTCAGTCTATATATTTCAAAGCAGATTATATTATTGAACTAGCCACTTCATAGGTATTTTGTATGTAATATTTTATTACAAAGCATGTTGTTCTGTCTCTATGTTAATTAGCACAAAGATGGATTTATTTTAAAAATAATATTTTTACTGTTCAAAATGTTTTTATTAAATTAAAAATTACTATATATTATATAAGTAACATGTTCACTGTAAAGCATTCAAACTCAAAGGGAGAGAAAATAGAAAGTCAAAGTCTCCAGCTACCTGTCCCCTAACATGTTACTACTTAGTCTTTTTTTTTTTTTGAGTTGAAGTCACTCTGTCACCCAGGCTGGAGTGCAGTGGCACACTGCTCGCAACCACTGCAGTTTAAACCTGCTGGGCTAATGTGATCCTTCTGCCTCAGCCTTCTAAGTAGCTGGAACTACAGGCACACACCACCACACCCAGATAATTTTTTGATTTATTGTATAGAAGAGGTCTCACCATGTTGTCCTGGCTGGTCTTGAACCCCTGGGCTCAAGTAATCCTCTCACCTCTGCCTCCCAAAGTGCTAGGACCACAGGCAAGAGCCACCGTGCCCAGCTTACTACTTAATCTTAACATACTTTCTTTATTTATAAAAGGGGAAGCATGTCATAGCTAGAGCCTTTAATGGTGAGAAAGTAAACAAAACCACCTTTAAAAGTTGTTATACCTTCTTTATAATTATACAGACACACACAAACTTCAATGAAAGACTTTTATTAGAAAACATGCTCAAAAAAGTGAGAAAATAGAAAAAGGGGAGATGGGACTGTAATTTCAAAATAACTGAAGTCAAGGTTTTGGATTTTTTAGGAGACAATTTTAAAATATCTCCTTTTTCACCCTACTTGAGGAAAATATTTATTTGGTAAAAGGTTATAGGCAAATATCAAGAAGTAGCTACCTTTTGAAGGTCAATCAATCATCTGGTTTTATTTTTTTTTAAATGTTACAAAATACTGACAGTGAAACATACAGAGAACTCAAAGAAAAATCACAGCCAGCAATCTGGACGAAGCATGATATTAAAAGCAAGAACAAGGCACAAAGATGTTTTTCTTCTCTTAGTCAGCCAAAATGACTTGGGACTGCAGAGTTAGTTCCACACGTAAGCAGAAAGAGGGCAGACATCCCTATCAGCAGCAGCTGCTGCAGCAAGACTATACACATTTATTCAGTAACTGGGATGCACAGTGCATTGTACAGACTTTCCATGACACTGCCCTGAGCAGACAGGAAATATGAGGCTATCAATAGGGCTAAGTGACGCACAGAAATCATCAAAGGTAGCTCTGGAAAAAGGACATAGACTCTTGCTCCAAGCTAAGAATTCAACTAAAAAAGCCAGAGACTCCTTTGCCTTTCTCATAAAAAGGGGGCTATGTGTGGGTGTCTATATATGCATGTTCACACATCTTTTTTGAAGAGCAGTTTCTGAGAACCAGGAAGAATTCTGACACAGTACAAATGTTCTACCAAGTGACAGGGATTCCTAGAACAACCCTTCTTAGCATACACCAGTGAACAAAACAAACAAAAAACCTTGCTGTCATGAAGCTGACACTTTAGTTGGGGTAGGCAAAAAATAAATATAAGTAAGTAAAACATATAATATGTTAGATATTGAAAAGCACAATGGAGAAAAATACAGCAGGGAAGAAGGACTGCTGAGAGGAGACAGTTCTTTATTTTTTTAAGTTGAACAGCAAAGACCTCACTTGAGAAGGAAGGTACTATCTGAGTAAGGACCTAAAAGTAGAGAAGGCACAAGTCAATGAAGTCAACAAAAGTAGGTTTAAAGCAGCTTAACTCTAGGCTTAAAAAAATGAACCCCATGATATCACCAAGAAATTCAAAACTAAGTTAACCCCTAAACACCCCTATCTTTACTCATCCACAACAAATTGTCAAATGAATCCAAATGACAACAGCTGAAAAAGATAAGTAAACAGAAAAACCTTATACACCATGACTAGAGCATTCGGGTCCAGTCAGGAATCTCCTTTGCTTCATTACTAACGGAGCTTCTAATACACAAAGTAGGTACCTCACTGTTCCCCCTTGCATACATATCAAAGGCTCACATGTTAAAGTGCTGCCTTACTTTGGCCTCCCACAGGTACAAGGTCTATTAAGGGGTCAAATTCTTTGTCATCTCTGCTGTGATTAGGCACGTCCTATACAGTCAGCTGTCTGACTGAATTTGGGTGGATAGAAAAATGTCCAGGCCAATGGGGTAGGGAAAAGTTATCAGACCCTGCAAGTGTGACAGAAAATATGGAAGGTGGAAGGAGAAATGATTAGTAAAAAAATAAAGGAGAAGTCAAGTACTAGCTAGGACCCTAGGCCCCAAGAACATGGGTCAGGAATTAATTCTGAGGATTCGAACCAAATTGGAGGAAAGTATCTGAGTAAAATACCCATTTCCAGTTGGCATGGGTAGGCAAGGCAAGGGTACTTAGTCAATAAGCACAAATGAACACCCAGAGAAGGATGCAGATAGGGAAAAAAAGAAGACAGAAATATATAAAAAGGTATTAGAACCAAAGGCAAGGGAAAAAATGGAAAGTGGTCAGAAAGATAGGCCAAGGATAACATATTCGGATCAGACACAAACTTAGAGCTACAGGATGTCATTCAAGTTCAGTGAGTTTGTGACTCCAGGAAGAGTAATTGCATGCCACCATCCCAATTTAAGGGCCTTGCCAGTGAAGGCATAAGATCTTTCAGGCTCATCCTTCTCCATCACGAGACTGGACTTTGCTGGCATATGATATACATCAAGGAGACAAGACGACTGGAGCTTTAATGTTACAAAGAAAGATATGTAATACTCTTTAGAAAAGAAATCAGTATCTATCCTGACTACCTTCTTACATTTCCCGCTCCTAAAAATTTGGAGTATTCCTAAAGACTGCCAGAAATCTTTGGATTCTATTATTTTCAAAATCACTTTTGCAAAGAAAGAAGATAAATATAGCTTTTACTTGCCACGATACCAGTTCTTAAGTGTGGTATAATTTACAGAATTTGGAAGGTACCAGATATAAAGTTAATATATAAAATGGCAAAGCAACAAAAAAAATCCAATATCAGCAAGATTAGATATTCAAATTGATTCATATTACACTGCCTATACCAACAAAGTGGAATCAGTGTTATATAAAAATGCTGGTTTAAAAAAATGTTTTAATAGGAACTATATCCACCTTATTCTATAAAGGAAAATAGTTAAACTACCAACGTTTTTAAGGGTTCCCTTTAAATGTGCCCTCTTTTGAATTTTGATAAAAATTGGTCATTTATTACCTTTGAAGCAAAATCAGTTAAGGAAAGAAGTTCATTTTCTTCTTTTTTATTTTAAAGATGTGGGGTACAATTCAGGATTAGGTACATAAATGGTCATTGTACAGGTAAAGTCTGGGCCTCCCTTTCATCCTCACTTTGTCTGATTTGAGATCAGGTACCCTTATTGATGTTATGTGCTCCCCCACCTCCCCTGGCAGTGCCCTGCTGTCGCCAAACCCTTTCTTATAGTATTATCATAAATGTTCAGGGTCTCCTTATGAGTGAGAACATGTGATGCTCAGTTCTTTGTTTCTGTGGTAGATCACTGAGTATGATAGACTAAAAATTCATCCAAGCTGATGCGAAGACCATAATTTTGCCCTTCTTTATGACTGTGTAATATTCTATCATGTATATGTACTGCATTTTTTTATCCAGTCCACTTTTGATGGGCAGCACATTTGGTTCCATGTTTTTGCTATTGTGAATAATGCTGCAATAAGAATGTGTGTCCAGGTATCTTTTTTTATAGAATGATTGAGTTCCTCTGGGTATATTCCCAGAAGGGGGATTGCTGGGTCATATGGAAGGTCGATTTTTAGATATTTTGGAATTGCCATACTGTTCCACAGAGATTGTATTAGTTTACACTCCCACCAACAGTGTAAGGAAGCTCAATATACCCTCAGATGATGAGACAGGCCAGGAAATGATCATTACTTTACCAGAGGTTTCTGGTGGAAGTAGCAATGACTTAATAATTTTGTAAGAATGTCTAATATGTAAGCATTTTCCTTTTAATTCTGTTGAGCTTACAAATGCAATTGTGATTAAGCATTCATGCCATCATGAACTATAATTTGTTAATTTTGGGAAATCTGGCTTTATAAAAAATTTTGCAAGCTTCTCTATCACAGGTACTAAGGAATGTATTACTAATTGTATTTTACCTTCTTGTTTTGCCACCATATAATTCAGAATCAAATCTGCAGTCCCACATTTGTAACCATGTGAGAACTCTCTTCCACGTGTTTCCTCCAAATCTCAATATTCTAATAAATTAATATTTTTGCTGATGCTGATTTTTATCTTTCAATTTATGACATAATCTTATTCACTTATTGACTAGTTACGTTCAGTTTTTTTAAGAATATGCAAGATATAAACAAAATACAGTACCTACATATTTAAAATAAAGATCTGAAAATAATTATATCACCCTGATTCACTCTTCCTATCACTCCATACTTCCTATCACCCTATACTAATGAACATAGAATAAGTGTTCAAGAATGATCAAAGGCTAATAAAGATTGTATTCAAATACTTACCAGGAGCAATGGTCTCCAATGTATCAGAACTGACTTTCCGAGTACTTGTACAGTGATGGAGGGTAGAACCCGAAAATACCAAGTAAAAAACTACATCATCTTCAACTTTGTCCTCTTCAGCAAGCAATATTGTAACAACACAATCGCCCTAGGAAATAAAACAATACAGAAAGTTTGCATTGGTAGGGTTCCTCTTGAGAGCCTATCTTTATAAAACATCATATTTAAGGAAAAATCAAATATATAATCTAAACCGTGCTCCCATTATAGGTTTAAACAAGTGTAAACACTGACTGTGCATTTATGTGTCAAGTCAGTATTCTAGGCATTGAGAATATAGAATGAGCCTGAAAATAAGATCCGTCTTCCTTAAACTTAGATTTTAGTGAAGAAGACTAGACAATTAAAAAAACAGTGTGTGTGTTTACTCAATGAATGGGTAAAAGAAAAAAAAGAGTGAGAGGAGGAGGGAGGGAGAAATTCAAGAAAATTCAGATATAAGGCAGAGAGGATGGAGTGGTATAATAAATAGTCAAGATCCTCAGACCCAAAATTCTCCTTAACTCCTGTGTTCCAGCTGATAGCAATAATCCTCTAAATTCTACATCCTATAAATCACTACCAAGTTCATCCATTTTCTAGCAAAGGTAGAGACACTCTAATAGGCTTGCCTGGAATTGACAAACAGCATGAACCTAGGCTCCAGGCAAATCAGGTTTAAATCTCACTTGCAAAGATTTTAACTTAGATCCACTAAACCTGCTTTCTTCACTATATAAATGAAGGTGAAACTTTATCTCCTAATAGCTAATACAGTCATGGGACGCATAACAATGTTTCACTCAACAACAAACCAAACCACATATGGGACAAGTGGTCCTATAAGATTATATTGCCTTTTTTTTTTTTAACTGTACCTTTTCAATGTTTAGATACTCAAAATACTTACCTCTGTGTTACAACTGCCTACAGTATCAAGTATAGTAATGTGCCAGACAAGTTTGCAGCCTAGGAGCAATAGCTTATACCATATAGCCTAGTAGTCTATACCACTAGGTTTGTGTAAGTACACTCTATGATGTGCGCACAACAGACAAAATCATCTAACAACACATTTCTCAGAGCATGTTCTCATGGCTAAGTGATGCATGAATGTATATGAAAATTCTCAGAGTATGTTCAGTTTTTGGTGTATCCTAATGTTCTTAATCTGTTACAATGGAAGGTTGATTTTCTAAAAATTTGTGTTTCCTAGCCATCTGGCATCCTTGCTCTTCTTTATCCATCCCTACATTGTCCTTGGAATCAGACAAAATTTCTATGCCAATAACTTTGTCCATGACTTTGCAACTATTTGGAAGGTAAGACATCTTTGTCCTTTAATTGCAAATATATTTCTAGCAGTTTTTATATGTTATTTTTTTAAAAATCTAATTCAGTAGCTAAATTTAATACATTCTATGAAATACATTTCTAATTACCATTCTCCCAATTATAAACATTATATAATTCTTGTTGTAACCATAACAAAAGATTTTAAAGCATCAACATTTAAAGCACTGAGATTTAATACTATGTGAATCTTAATAATGCACCATAAAAAAATCAATTTAGAGAAAGCCGGACCATTTTAGCATTATAATTAGGGGACTGAATTCTCATTACTTGATAGTATTTTTTTTCTCTTTCCATTTTAGCAATAATTACAGACCATGAGAGTACCATGCCACCCTGTGGCCACAACTTATTAAGCCCAAAAGCATAACTAAGAAGGTAGTTTTTTTACTAAACATTGAAAGGCAAAAAAATCATGAACCAAGCCTGTTAACAGAAATGTGGCAGTAGGTTGATTCTGGAAACAGAGTTCAAAGTATTTCCCAAGCCCTGAGCCTATCTCTCACGTTACATCCAGTGCCTTGTTCAGCACCCTATACACCCTATACAAATCTGTTGAACACAATATATAAGAAGTCAGAACAAACTATAATCCCCAAACAAGCTGTAATTTACTTTGTCCAAAGTTAGTTATTAATATTACTACTGAAGTGGAGAGTTCCAAAACACACTAGCACAAGGAATATCACAGCTGGTAAAACAGAATTATCACTGACTTCAGTTACTACTCAGAATAATACTTTCATCTTGTGTATAAGACCCTCTGATATCACAGCTGGTAAAACAGAATTATCACTGGCTTCGGTTACTACTCAGAATTACACATACATCTTGCGTATAAGATGGAAACATTTTTGAAAAGCTTAGACTGGTAAAAAGTTTAATATCCTTTGGCATGATGCAACAGTTAAGATGTCTGCAGCACATATGAAAAGAGTTAGTTTTCAAGGTAGTGAAATACCATTATAACCTGAAAAAAAGGTGCAAATGAAAGTTCAGTTATAGCACATTGGCACACTGTGACCCACAGACCAAATCCAGTCTCCCCACTGCTTGTTTCTGTGTGGTTCTCAAGTTGAAAAGGATCTTTTACATCTTTAAATGGTCAGAAAAAAAAAAAATCAAAAGAACATCTTTTAATGTGAAAATTATATGAAATTCAAATAAATACCCACAGATAAGTTTTATTAGAAGCCAGCCACTTTTTTTGTTTTGTTTTGTTTACACATCATCTATGGCTACTTTTCACTACAATGGGTCACAGCAGTTGAGTGATTCCAACAAAGATGTTATGGCCCACATACCTTTAATAGTTTTTTTAAAATATTAAGTCACACTACTTAATACACAAAATAGTCAACAGAAAAGAACACAGAAGCCTCACTGATGTCATAGCCACTTGAAATTTAGACTCCAAAGGCACTTGGAATTAAGTACCTGCTTTCCTTGAAGGAGTATTCTCTGCACACTGATAAAGTCACTGAAGCAAATAGCAAACTCTTCATTCAGCCACATGACTTTCATTTTATTTCAGTAGTGCCAAGCACCCACTATTACCTGAGATGCCCTTGAAAGATTAAGCAAGTAGAATGGTAATGAAAAAATAAAAATGAAAAACAGATCTAGGTAATAATTTTTATTGAGGTGGTTGTTTTAACCCTAGCCATCCTTGAAAGATACCCTGGTAAATGACCCTGCTGTTCATGGAAAGGACCAACCCCAAAGAATAAACAGATAAATCAGTCTGGCTACAAAGTGAACAAGTCTGCCATGTTTCTAACTACAGCAGACGAACTTATTAACAAGGACAATTTTCAAGACATTCTCAATTATAATTTTAGTATGACACAACCCCAGGAAGAGTGCACATCAACATGACCACTTATTCAACAATCTGAACTCAAGGACAGCATATTATCCTTACAAAGATACTTTACACGTTTCTTCATTAGTAAGAACCCTGACATTTTTTCCAAAATCCTAATTAGTTTTGCTGACAGTTGATATAAGAACTAATGGGGAAAAAAACAGTCTGTACTACTGCCCCACTTTGTAAATACAGGGGGTTCCCCAAAATATAAATATAAATGCAGTGTGATCAAAATGTCACCAGTCACTTATTTGCCAATAAAGACGGGTATTCATAAAAGGGTTATTAAAAATAAAATCATAAGTGGTAGCCATGGTCTCAGATTTCTCCATCTTGAACTCATTTATACAGTAGATATAATAAATACTGTAAAATAGCACTGTAATTATACAATTATTAAATATAAAACATTGTCTCATTTAGATTTCTAACCTGGAATTCTATGAATCTACCTTCCTTTTCTAGATCAGAGTTCCTCTCCACATGAGACCCAACATCTTGCTGGGAGACTCTCCATGCTCCAAGAAAGTCTGAGGCTTTCCTTTGACTGGGAATGTGGTGAAGGAAAAAAATAGAGGGGAAAGAAATGTATTTGAGGGATGGGAAGAGGTGAATTACAGTGTGGGGATAAATGGAAGGGATGGGGCCTTGGACAGAAAAGATGCTAGATGGGGATTAGGTAAGTTTTATAGAAGGAAGAGTTAAAGAAGGAATAACACTAATGTGTTAGTAAGAGTCAGCCATAAGATTTCTGAAGGTAGCCCCAATCAGCAGCAAAGTGACTGCGTGGGATATTGGATCTGGTTTGTGTGTGCTTTATGAGTGCTGACTGTTAAATTTTTAGGAATTCTGCAAGCCAGTTGTTAAACACAGTCATTATTAAAAATTAAATAATATAAGCTTATGATTAAGTAACTGTATTAAAAACAAATGAAATAAATACTCAAAACAACATTTTTAAAATTTCTTACATCTTTCTATTATCTATGTTCATGAGGTTTACACCTAGTATATCTATATAGTGAAAATTCTATATGATGATGTGTAATGCAGATGTCTTCCCAAAATATATCTCTTGCCAACTCTATGTTCAGTAATGTGGCACTGGTAGCTGGAAATCAACCATCATGAGGGTATTTACACTGCTGACATCAGTAAGTGTTACAAATCAGAGCTTTGTGTTTTCTTCTTTTTAACCAGCACATCACTGAGAACAGGTCAGCAGGAGAGGGGAGAGGGGAAAAGGGAAGAATTTCCACAGGGAAGGCCAAGGAAGGCCATGGCAAGCCCAATTAAGAAAGGTTATTACAAGCCGTCTCAGTGGCTCAGCCTGTAATCCCGCGCTTTTGGGAGGCTGAGGTGAGTGGATTGCCTGAGCCCGTGGGTTCAAGACCCGCCTGGGCAGCGAGACCTCATCTCTACACTAAATCAAAAATCAGCCGGGCGTGGTAGCGCATGCCTGTAATTCTGGCTCCTCTGTAATTCCGGCTCCTCGGAAGGCTGAGGCGGAAGGATTGCCGGAGCCCAGCAGGCGAGGCTGCAGTGGCAGGGAGCAGCCACTGCACTCCAGTCTGGGCGACAGAGTGAGACTCCAACTCAAAAAAAAAAGGTTACTACTTAAGGGATGAAAGGAGGTCTTGCTTATAAGAAAAATCCCTACACAAGCACAAAGCATCACAGTTTATAGATAACAGTGCTGCCACAGCTATGCTTACAACAGTCCACTATTATCACCACCTTAAGTCAATTTGTCTTCTTTCTTTTTTTTTTTTAACTTGGTATATAACTTGTTAGCTTACCACAGTGGTTAAGATGATCTCTGCCTGGGTTTGAATCACAGTATGGTACATCAATTTCCATCTATTTAACCTGGGGTTTGTTATTCTCTATACCTAAGTGAGTAGTCAATTTGTCTTCTTTCTTTTTTTTTTTTAACTTGGTTTATAACTTGTTAGCTTACCACAGTGGTTAAGATGATCTCTGCCTGGGTTTGAATCACAGTATGGTACATCAATTTCCATCTATTTAACCCGGGGTTTGTTACTCTCTATACCTAAGTGAGTACAACAAACATAACTTAACTCATAAAGTTGTTTTGTGAATTAATGGCTGATAAAAGGAAAGCCCTTATAGCAGTGCATGGCACAAAATGTATAATAAATGACTGCTACTATAATGTACCACAATGTACACCCCTTGGGAGCATGTTTTATTCATCGAGATAATCCCATCTGCCCAGACTAGCAAGCAGCATTTGAAAATAAAGAAAAGGAGATACCTAAACTTTTTCTCAATTTTTATTTTAAAATTGTGGGGTACAATTCAGAGTTAGGTATACAAATATTCACTGTGCAGGTACCCCTGTTGATGAGGTGTGTCCTCCCTTCTCCAAGCAGATATAGACTACTGTCAATCCCACGCCCCCCTGCCAAAGTTTCCCGCGGTCAATCCTTTTCTTATAGTATTATGGTAGTTGTTCAAGGTCCACTTATGAGTGAGAACATGTGGTACTCAGCTTTTTGTTTCTGTGAGAGATCACTCAGTATTATAAACTCTAATTCCATCCAGGTTGTTGCGAATTTCACGATTTTGATTTTTTTTTATGGCTGCATAATATTCCATTGTATATATGTACCACATTTTAAAAATCCAGTCCTCTTTTGATGGGCAGCACGGTTGGTTCCATGTTCTTGCTATTGTGAACAATGTTGCAATAAACATACATGTGCAGGTATCTTTTTTACAGAGTGATCTGAGTTCTTCCAGGTATATTCCCAGTAGGGGGCACCTAAGCTTTCAATAGTTACTCCTTGATGGTGGATGAAGCCAATTTTAACATACTTTGTCCTTTTCTGTGTTTTCCAACTTTTAACAATAAGGATGTATTATTTTTTAAAGAAAAATCATAGAAAGAACTTTGGCGTATAACACCTGAATCAAGATCAGGAAAGTTAAAACAAACATTAATTTCACATAGCATGCATGCACTGGAGACACAGCATCAGTTACAGTGTTTCTAACAAAAATGCCTAACTTCATTCTAGTCATGAGAAGACTTCAGACAAACCCAAATTGAGGAAACTTCTATATAAAAAGTGGCCTGTATACTTCAGGAAATGTCGCCAATTAAAGACAAAGATTGAGGTTCTGTTCCACATTAAAGGAAACTAAAAAGACTTGCCAACTAAATGCAATACATGATTCTATTCTGGATACTAAATGACAGACAAAAAGGTGCTATTAAGGACATTACTGAAACAACTGACAAAATTTGAATGAGGTTTACCCATTTAACACTGTACCAATGATAAAATTCCTGGTTTTGGTAACTGTGCTGTGGTTACATAAGAGAATATCCCTAGTCTTAGGAAAACACAACAAAGCATGCAAGATAAAGAAAAATGATATCTACAATTTGCTCTCAAATGGTTCAGGAAAGTGATGATTAAAATGCAGCAAAATGTTAATAGTTGGCATATATGGATTTATGATTTATGGAATTTCTTTGTACTATTCTTACAATTTTTCTGTAAGCTTTAAATTATTTCAGAGTAAATAAGTTTCCAAGAAACGTGCTCAAATAATTTATAATATAACCAAAGTTAAAAGGTACACAATTATGTTAGATTTCTGAGATTCTTCACATCCTACAGATATATATATTTATATAAAGACATTCTTACTGGGTCACAGAATTATGAAAATATAACAAAAAAACTATCTTTCATTTCAGAATCTTAAAAGAGTTTCACCGGCCTTCCAAAATTAATTTCCAAGTTTGCCAGAATGACAAAATTTATAGCCACTGCAGCACATTTGGGAAAAGCAAAACAAAGGAAGTTAGTAACACTAAGGAAATACTGAGCAACTACAAAGTATTACCTTTCCATGAGGTGGTAATTATTATAGTACTCCCCCAAAAAACTCATTAAGAGACACTATTTGTATTTACACAATGATCTTCACCCTCTCCTTTAAACTCAAATGTATAAGCAATTGATACCACTTTGCCCAATAATGTCCTAAAACAACCAAAGATTGATGGGGAGCTAGCTATAGCTTTTCTATGGGCTAAAATGCAAAGTCCATTCCTTATCAACTCATGGCAGCTAGTGTTCAATTTCATTAAAGGCTCATCCAACAGAGGAACACCCAGTCGCAAAGGGCATTATCTAATGCACAGATCTTGGTCACTAATATCATTCTCTGATAAAAGGAACTGAGCCTTCTCAGAGACATGGCTGATTCTAGGCCTGGGTCAGGGTGCCTAAAAGATGAGCCTGTAACATCTTGTTTTGACAGAAAATAAGGAAGTACTAAAAAAAAAAAAAAAAAAGATGAGGCCATGTCACAGGGACACAGAAACCAGACTGAAGACACTTCCTCTGGACAAATATGGAATAATTTGAAGACTAAACAATCAAGAACAGAATAAATGATAAACAATGTTTTTAGAAATAGTAAGTCAAGAGTCCATACAAAAAATAAAGATAGAAAATTACATGGATTGCCTGAGCCCATGGGTTCGAGACCTGCCTGGGCAGGCGACACCTCATCTCTACAATAAATCAAAAAATTAGCCGGGCATGGCAGCGGGCGCCTGTAATTCCAGCTACTAGGAAGGCTGAGTCGGAAGGATTGCCGGAGCCCAGCAGGTCGAGGCTGCAGTGGCCAGGAGCAGCCACTGCACTCCAGTCTAGGCGACAGAGTGAGATTCCAACTCAAAAAAAAAAAAAAAAGAAAATTACATAAAGAAAAAGTCACTTCAAGTATAGTACAATAGCGAGGGCAGACTAACCAAAGTGGAAAGACAGCTGAAGTGGTAAAATTATCACTTTACAACTATAATGGTAAAGAGTGATTCCGGCAAAAAACATTTCAATGAATGCTCAATTTAGGGGGAAATTCTGATGAGGGATGAGACACATATGTACATAGTCTTTAAGTGTTTCCCTACAGACTGCTTATTAGTTACAAGGGAGGAAAAAAAGTAGTAATGATTCAGTAAAATCTGCCAATGCTTTGACCAGGTAATCAACATAAAGATCTCAAAGACAGATGAACATTGTGTCTTCAGAGTGATACTTTGAGAAGGACATAACATTACTGATGTAGTATTCTAACTAAGAATGCAAAACCTCAATCTAATCACAAGAAAACATCAGACTATGAGAAATGTTCTATTAAAAAAGAGGAGGCAATACTGTACTTGTATTCTTCAAAACTGTCAATGCCACACAAGATAAAGGTTGTGGACATGTTCCAGATTAGAGAAGGCTAAAAGAGACAAGCCAGCTAAAAGCAGTATCTATCCCTACTACGATTATGTAATAGAATATCCCTATGCTTAGGAAATGCATACTTAAACGTTGTAGGAATAAAGAGCTGGGAGATATATAACTTACTGACAGATAGTTAAGGAAAAAAATTGTCAGTGTGTACAGGACACAGAGTGAAAATGATAAGTAAATGGGGTAAGGTGTTGACCACAGATGCTGTCCTGAGTAAGGCACACATGGGAATTCTTTGCACTGTTTTTTGAAAACTTTATAAAACTTCTTTTAAATAATTTTCAGATTTTTAAAATTCCTTCCAAATTAAAAGTTTTTAAAACATAAAAATTAAAAAAACTGCAAAACTCAAAAAAGTTTTAAAGTAATTAAGAACTAGGGATGTAGGAAGTTCTATCAGATAGATGTGGACGAAGCTCATCATTAAACAGTAAACTTAATTAAGGTTCTCTCAGGCTTACAGTGAGAACATGGAGCCTGTCCTTGCCCCACACAACTGTCCTTTACCTGAGGATATCAGAAAAAGAAATAATACAACATAGCAGACATTTTATCACTAAACCAGTATTATATAAACAGCAAATACTACAGGAGTTTGGTGAAAGAAGGAAGAGGAGCCAACACTGACTTACTACTGTCATTTTCTGAATGCCTACTGCATGTGAGGGGCTGACAATGTACAGATGCCTCTACAAATACTGCCAGGTATCTTTATCTCCCTTTTAAAGAGGAAAAAAGCAAAGCCTAGAGATCTTTTTAAATCTTGCCTAAGAACAAAGCTAGAAAGGCCCAAGCTGGGATTCAAATTCAAGTAGGATTCCAAAGTGTGCACTATTTCTATTATTCTGATCCTGAAGTTAAGTGCAGGAGACAGTTTTAAGGGGAAGAAAAAGAGGTGTGTGTAAAGAAGCAATTATCAATAGAAGATACACATAATAACCCTTTGCACTTGGAGACATCTCAAGGATCATCTACCACCAACTCAACCGTACTTTTTAATGAAATAGTGAAAAACAAGTCATTTCATATCAATAGTATAGCACTGGAACCAATTATTTTATTGTAATGATATTTGGCTTATAATGAAATTTTGGACATTCAGGAACTTTTTTATGACCCAAAAAAATCAACATTTTTTTTTAGATTGGAAAGTATAGTGTGTTTAGAAAGTAAATTAGAAGGAGAGAGAGGAGATTTACCTCCCCAAGGTCAGGGAGGGGGCCAAGATTAAAAATCAAAGTTTTATATCTTATATTTTTCTAATGTGTGGTAAACTGTGACATAGTTGGCAGCATTCATTGCAGGTTCATTGATACATGTTGTGTACAATAGTAATTTGTTTGACGTCTTCTACCTGGTGTTTTGCTATTTGAGCAGACAATGCAATCTCATTTTCTTCCTCCCACATTAATAATATGTAATTTATTATCTAGTCTGTGGACTATTGTAAAAGCACTTCACACATTCTTTCCACATAATGCCAGCTGATTTTTTTAAACTTATATCTCAGTATATAGTTCATCTCTTTATTTGCTTTTTTGTGACATTTGAATGGAAGACTTCAAGGAAATATACATATTTGAAAAATTTACACGGGCATAAGTATGTCCTGTATAATCACCAGCAATCTCTTTATGTTCCCTGAGAGGGGACATTCGAGTAGTTTGCTAGATTTATGATGACCTCTCAGAGGGGACAGTGGAATACAAAGGGTTAAACAGCAAGCAAGAGACACCAAAGAGCTGAAGTATCTGGAAGTAGTGAAGGGAGGACAAGCAGAAGGTCTGCTTACATTTAGGGTAAAGTCAATCTCAGGTACAATAGCCGTTTGGGTCCAAGGATGGGTAATATGTGAGCAGGACAGATAACTGGTCACATTACATACCCAAAAGGTAGGTAGTAGGAAGGCTGTCAGAAAAAGGCCGGTCTAGCAAGGCAGGTCTGAAAGTCAGTCTCTGTGAAGTAAAGACCCAAAGCCTTGACCTTAGATTAGTTCTCTGTGGTAACAGGGAGCCAAGGACTAGACCCTGGTGTACCTGCAGGGAGGACAGGAAGAAGAAATCTGGAGCAACAGGTCAAACAAGGAAAGATCAGTCATAGAAGAAAAGAAATCAGAGACTAGAGAATCAACACAGTCAAAAAAGCAAGGATATAAATGACTTGCAGCACTAAAAGGAATGATTTTTTAAACAATCCTCAGAACAGACAATAGAGGAGAGAATGTGATGGCAGGCAGAAAAGCAAGCCCTTCTTCCATTGTTTTATTTTTTTCTCCAGCCTTAATTTTTTATTTTAGACATACCATTCATCTATCTATTCCAGTACCTCAAACTTGCTTGCTAATAGGTCCTTTGAACCCAAGAGGAATCCAACTCAAGTGCCACCTAGAAAAATTATGAGACTTACCACATTTTTCTCTGTTAATGACAGCCACGAGTGTGCGTTCTGCAGCCAAAAACTTACTTCCCATTTCAAGTCCTTCAGAAAACTAATTTGCTAAACTAAATAAGTATCACTTGCCAAATTCATGATATAATCAATTCTCCATTATCTAAATATTTCAGCGTATTCTTTAACCATCTTGTTGTTAACAAACCCTCGGTAACTACAAAAGCCTTTCAAGGATGACATAATCTAGACAAGATATTATTGTTAACCTGCACTGATTAGGTAGAACATTAACCTGTATTAATTGAAGTTAAAGGATTTTCAAATAATGTATTGCTAGCAAATATATATAGAAGTGCCACGTGTTAGCATAGGGATTATTTTTTAAAATATACGTAGTAGCCAGGGAAACACAGTGAGACCCTGTCTCTACAAAACAAAACAAAACAAAAAATTAGCTTAGCATGGTGGCATGTGCCTATAATCCCAGCTACTCAGGAGGCTGAGGTGGAAGGATATCACTTCAACCAGGTGTTTGAGGCCATAGTGAGCTATAATCACACAACAGATCTGCAGCATGGGCCACAGAACAAGACCCTGACTAAAAATATATACATAGGAAATCCTTGCCAGAGCAATCAGGCAAGACAAAGAAATAAACGGGATCCAAATTGGAAACGAAGAAATAAAACTATTTCTGTATGCTGACAATATAATCCTATACCAAGAGAATCCTAAAGACTCCTCCAAAAGACTCCTAAACTTTGATAAATGAATTCAGTAAAGTTTCAGGATACAAAATCAACACACGCAAATCAGTAGCACTGCTATACATCAACAGCAACCAAGCTGAGATTTAAACCAAGAATTCAATTCCATTTACAACAGCAGCCAAAAAGCTAAAATACCTAGGAATATATTTAACCAAGGAAGTAAAAGACTCCAACAACGAGAACCACAAAACCCTGATGAAAGAAACTGTAGAGGACACAAATAAATGCAAAAAATCCCATGCTCTTGGGTTGGAAGAATCAACATTGCTAAAATGACCATGTTACCCAAAGTAATCTACAGATTCAACACAATATCTATCAAACTACCAATGTAATTTTCCACAGAATTCGAAAAAAAAATCCTAAAATCCGTATGGAACCAAAAAAGAGCCAGAATAGCCAAATCAATCCTAAGCAAAAAGAACAAAGCTGGGGCATCATATTACCTGACTTCGAACATACTACAAGACTGTAGTAATCAAAACAGTATGGTACTGGTATAAGAGCAGACACGTGGACCAAAGAAACAGAATAGAGAATCTAAAAATAAACCCAAAAACCTACAACCAATTGATCTCTAACAAAGCAGATAAAAACATACCCTGGGGAATGTGCACCCTATTCAACAAATGGTGCTGGGAAAATTGGATAGCTACATGCAATGAAACTTGATTCCTATCTCTCCCCATACACAAAAATTAACTCAAGATAGATTAAAGACTTAAAAGTAAGACCTGAAACCATAAAAGTCCTAGAAGAAAACCTAGGAAAAACTCTTCTGAACATCAGCCTAAGCAAAGAATTTTTGGCTAAAGCCCCAAAAGCAAATGCAACAAAAACAAAAATAAGTAAGTGAGACTTAATTAAACTAAAAAGTTTCTGCACAGCAAAAGAAATAAGTAACAGAGCAAATAGGCGGTCTACAGAATAGGAGAAGAGATTTGCAAACTAGACATCTGATAAAGAACTAATATCCAGAATCTACAAAGAGCTCAAACAAATCAACAAGAAAAAAAGCAAATAACCCCGTTAAAAAGTGGGCAAACAACATGAACGGATATCTCTCAAAAGAAGACATACAAATGGCCAACAAACATATGATAAAATATTCAACATCATTCACCATCAAGGAAATGCAAATTAAAACCACAATGAGATACCACCTTACACCAGTCAGAATGACCATTATTAAAAAAACAAAAAACAAAAAAAACAGACGTTGGCATGGAAGTGGAGAAAAGGGAACACTTAAAACACTGTTAATAGAAATGTAAATTAATACAACCTCTATGGAAAGTGGTATGGAGATTTCTCTAACAACCAAAAGTCGATTTACCATTTGATCCAGCATCCCACTACTAGGTATCTACCCCCCAAACCCAGAGATTATTAGATGAAAAAGACATCTGCGCTCGCATGCTCACCACAGCACAATTCACAATTGAAAGATGCTGAATCAACTTAAATGCCCATCAGTCGATCAATAGATAATGAAAATATGGTATATGTACTCTAAGGAATACCATTTCAACTATAAAAAGAATGAAATAATGTCTTCGGCAACAATTTGATGGATTGGGGGAGCACCATCCAAGCAAACTAACTCAGGAACAGAATGCCAAACACTGCGTGCTCTCACTTTTAAGTGGGAGCTAAACTAAGGATCTGCAAAGATATAAAGAATAATATAATGAACACTGGAGTCTCAGAAGGGGAAGAGAGAAGGGATGGAGGGACAAAAAAAAATCACCTATTAGGTACAATCACAATGTGCACACATGGGAATAGTGGGTACTCTTAAATCCCAGACCAAAAATTATTTGTATCCCCAAAGGTATCAAAATTAAAAAGAATAATTTAATATATATAAATTACACAGAGTATATGAAATATTAATGCTGACATACAGATGAGACATAGTGTTTGAAAGGATTTTGTCATTTTAAATATTTCCTTTAATATATTAAAATATTGTTTATTTAAGAAACATATTCCTTAAAGACATCCCTTAATATATTTTATTTTTTCAATTTTTTTATTGTTAATATAAAATTTTTCCTAGTCCATCCAGTAGATAAGTTAGTTGATAGAAATATATTCAGTGGCCCAATATTAAAGTGCTTATTACCAGCCAGGTTCGGTGCCTCAGTCTGTAACCCCAGCACTTTGGGAGGCTGAGACAAGTGGATTGCCTGCGCCCACAGGTTCGAGACCAGCCTGGGTAACTTGACAAGACCTCGTCTCTACAAAAAATCAAAAAAATTAGCCAGGCGTGGTAGCATGCGCCCAGCAGGTCTACATTGGAGTGGCCATGAGCGTGCCACTATACTCCAGCCTGGGTGACAGAGTGAGACTCCAACTCAAAAAATAAAATAAATAAAATAAAGTGCTTATTACCGTCCGTTCTATTCTGTTCTCATTACCAAACCTTAGGCTGTTCATCCATTTAATGCTGAACAAGCACATGGTGCCTTATGTTTAATGTACTGTGTCTCTGCTATCAACCAGGTAATATAATTAAAAAGACAAATACTATCTGGTCTCTGTCCTCCAGGAACTAGACAGACACTCATACAGTCAGAGGATAAATGCTAAGATACCAGCTTCTCTAGGTACAGAGAGAAATACTCAAACTCTACCTTGAAGCATATGAGCAGAAAGGCTTCTGTGGAGAAACACCTCTGCACAGTGCTACTCAAGACTCAAGACAGATCGTCTTAGGATGGCACATGCTCTCCAAAAGTTTATACCATCACAGTGAAGCTGGAGAAGAGACTGCATCTAGTTAATCTTTATACACTCAACATGTCTTCAAAGGGCCTGACATACAGCAAGTGCTCAATCAATGTTTGCTAGGTTGAGCCAAACGTACTGAGATAACTCCAGTCAGGATAGTCATCATTAATAACTTACAAACAGATGCTGGAGAGGATGTAGAAAAAAAGGAATGCTTCCACACTGTTAGTGGGAATATAATTTAGTACAACCTCTGTGGCAAAGAATGTGGTGATTTCTAAAAGACCTAAAAACTGACCTTCCATACAATCCAGCAATCCCCATTATGGAAATATACCCAGAGGAACTAAAATCATTCTATAAAAAAGATACCTGTGCATGCCATGTTTATTGTAGCACTATTCACAATAAAAAACATAGAACCAACCATGGTACCCATCGAAAGTGGACTGGATAAAATAAATGTGGTATATATACATGATGAAACTACAAAGCCATAAAGAAGGACAAACATACGAACTTCACAGCAACTTGGATGGATTTAAAGTCTATCATACTCAGTGATCAATCACAGAAACAAAGAACAGAGTACCATATGTTCTCACTCATAAGTGGACCCTGAACATTTACCATAATACCATCAGAAAGGGATTGGCAGTAGCGGTATACTGCCAGAGTGGGGGTGGGGGATATGGGGAGAGGATACACAGCATCAGTAAGGATACCTGATCTCAAACCAGGCAGAGTGGGGACCAAAGGGAGGCCAAAACTTTATCTGTACAATGCCTACTTGTATACTTAATCCTGAATTGTATCTCACATCTTTAAAATAAAATATATATATTTTTTAAAAGGACAAAATTATGGTCTTCGCAGCAACTTGGGTGGATTTAGAATCTATCATAGTCAGTGATCTATCACAGAAACAAAGAACTGAGTACCACATGTTCTCGCTCATATGTGGACCCTGGTCATTTATTATAATACTAAAAGAAAGAAATTAGCCGTAGTGGGACACTGCTGGAGGGAGGGGGTTGGCACATCGATAAGGGTACCTGATTCTAAACCAGACGAAGTGAGGATCAATGGGAGGCCCAAACTTCACCTGTACGTTGACCACTTGTGTACCTAATCCTGAACTGTACCCCACAGCTAAAGTAAAAATTAAAAGGTGGCCAACGATAAAAAATAAAATTAAAAATGTAAAATGCTATAAATAAGAAAAATACAAGTTTCTTTTTTATCACTTCCTTCCTTTACTTGAACATTGGTTGAGCACTTAGGTGAAGAACTATGGTACCCACTGAGGCTATGAAAACAAGCCAGTTCTTGCCCTGCTGGAGCTCACAGCCTCTCAGGGAGAAAGACACATCAAGGAATAACTGTGTCTGTATAAAAAGCATAATATAGGACAAACAATGATCAGGGACTCAAGGAATTAGAGGAGGTCCTTGGTGCACCTGAGCAAAAGTCAAGAGAGAAAGGCTTCCCACAGTGTCTTCTCAAACACAGGTCACAGAGAATTCAGAATAACATGAATTCTCTCTTGTTTGACTCCAGATTCTGTTTGAAAGAGATGATATTTTCAAAAGTGGACAGTGCTGACATGTGGGAGGAGGTGAAAGAGGCTACAAACGAAATCCAAAAGCATCCAGGAAACAGCTGTCAGACCTGAGAGTTTTTAAACACTGAGTATACTGGAGCTTATAAAATATTATATAACACTAGCAAACCCCAAAGAACAGAAACCTTCTTGTATATCTTTGTGAGTACCCTAAAGTGCTATCCCTTTGCCTTCCTTACATCGAAATTCATTCAAAAGAAGACTGTCACAAAATTTAATTACAAAACACAAGTTTTATTTGTGCTGCCTAATTTCTGGAGTGCTCTAGGAAAATGAAAAGCAAATGTATAATGGCAGAGTCACAACCAAGTAGTACCCCCGAGCCTCTTTAAGGTAATATAAATGTGTGATGCAAGGCTAGAAAACAGAAGGTCTACCAGAAAAAAAAAAAATCCAAAACCCCAGAACACTGAACAGGTAGATATGCAGTTGTGCAGTTGTTAGTCCTTTAATATTCCCTCAAAGTAGTTTGTATGGTTGTCAGAGTAATTTAAGTTTTTTTTGACAATTAGTACCAGTTCAGCACATGCACGTGTGTGTGTGTGTGTGTGTGTGTGTGTGTGTGTTTATCTATACATGCACACAAACACAAAAATCTTCAATATTATTTAGCATCTGAAATACAACATGCTACTCAGTAACAAGGTATTAGCCACCACACATGGTAGTTAAGTATAAAAGCATAGGCTCAGAAATAAAACTAGGATCAGTCACTTAATAGCTACAGATCCCTAATAATCACTTGAAACTCATTTCTGTTTCTGTCAGCAAAATGAATTCATTCAATACAGTATTTATTATAATGTATGTCAGGCACTGCTAAGAAATAGAGTGCAAACATGAAAGAGACATGGCCCCTGCTCTCAAGGAGATTGTTATGTTAGCAGTTAAGACAACTTGTAAAAGTAACATTCAAGAAAAATTCTGCATAAAGGGGGTTAAAGTGTGTCTAAATTAGGGTGAGAAGATCTCTTTTTCCTGTAGGATAATCAGGAAAAGCTCCTCTGAGGAAGTTACATTTGAGCTGAAACCTGAAGTCAGTTAAGGAAAGATAAAGAAAACGCTCAAGGCAAAGTGAATATATCAAGTGCAAAACAGGTACAAACTCAACATGATCCAGGAACAACAAAGGTCAGTCTGGAGGAATAAACTGAATAAACAATGAATGGGAGTTGAGACGGGAGTATGGATTTTTGTTTTCAGTGTGATGCGAAACCACTGGAAGGTTTAGAAGAGTGACATGATGTGATTCACGTTTTAAAAGAATTGCTATAGTTCCTCTGTGGAGAACAGATCATAGTAAGGAAATGCCAGAACCAAGAAGACCACTTAGGAAGCTATCAAGAGTGGTCCACATGAAACATAATGGTGGAATGAACTAAGAGGAGCCAGCAGTACCACACCTTCCTCAGTAACCTATAATCCTCCCTCTACTCCTCACCTAAAACAGTGCCTAGGGAAAGGGAAAAGAGAGGCTCAACCAATATCCCTCCTATCTCATTTCTGCTTGAAGTGCCCTGAGGAGAATTAGCTCCTCCATCTGTAAAGACATAAAACACCAAGTAGACAAAGCAAAATGCCACAGACAGATGGAGGAGGGGCCTCCATCCTCAAAGAACAGTCAGAAAATACTCTCCTCCCAGGGTCTATGGCTCCCACTCCTACCACATCCTCCTGGGCAAGTCTTATAAGAAGCAGGTTGAAAGCTTTTCCTACAGCAGATGCCCTGTAACCAGGGAGCACTACAAGTCTGAAAGGGAGGAGGGGGGAGGCAGGAGGTGATTAGGCACTGCTGTCACCACAGGCTACTCCCACTGGCCGCTGCCTGCTTTGGGAATGTCAGTTGTAAAGGAAGCAAGCTAGTTAAACCTGTCCCCAGAAGCATGCACCTTTGGCCACAAAACCAAGAAGCATGTCAAGTTCTCAGTCCTAAGATGAAGAGAAAGTTAGAAGTTAGATGCCTTGTTTTGTCTTCACTGGGGTTTCCAGATCCAAAGAAGAGAGGGATAGCTTCGTGTCACATAGTTCCAAATGCTTCCTTTTTAATTCTCAAGACCAGGCACTCACTGAGATATACAGTCTTGCTCTACATAAACGCAGGCTGGGAGTGGGAGTGAGGGAGGGGTGGAGGGTGGGGATTGGAGCAGGGTCTCCATCATGTAGAGGTCACTCTTAATATAATACCAAGATTGGCAAACTTTTTCTGTGAAGACAAAGACAGTAAATATTTTAGGCCTTGTGACATATGGTCACTCTTGCAACCACTCATTTCTATTTTTTGTAGCACAAAAGCAGCCACAGACAATACATAAAGAAAGAGGAAACGACTGTGCTCCAATAAAACTTTATGTACAAAAACAGGCAGCAAGCCAGATTTGGCTCACAGATTATAACTTTCCAACTCCTGGTCTAATATAATCTTTTCAAGTATTATATTATTTTGAACATCTAATGAAAACTATAGACCCTCATCTCAAAAAGAAACACAACGCACAAAATTTTGCAGTTTTTCAGAGGTTCAAACACCAGTCCCCTCAAGATATCCGCAAAAAACAGATTAAGAACCCCTGACCTAGTAGGAGAAAATTATGCTACCATGTAGTTACAATGATTTAGCAAGTGCTATAAACAGAAGCATTTTATAAATGATATGGCATAACAAAATAGAAAGAAAAGGAGTAAAATCATCCAGGGAAGCCTAGAAAGACTACCTGGAGAAGGTAAAATATAAGATGAATCTCAAAAACATGTAGGAGCAGACTAGGCAGACAAAGGGTAAAGTGATATCAAAGAGAAAAAAGGATGTGCAAACACACAGACATGAACAATGTTGTACATTGAAAGAGAATGTAGCATAGCTTGAGGACAGGGAACAGAGGCATAAAGGGACACCAAGGATTTCAGTCTTTATACTTTAGACCAAGGGGTCCTATGGAAGGATTAATAATGCTATCTGTCCCATGTACTTTCTGCACATGGCTGGTAGAGATCAAGTAAGATAACCATAAACAATAGTTTTATATACCATTAATGATAATCAGACTTCGAATATCCCCTGCAGAAGATCGCTGGAGCCGGCTGAACCAGGAGAACTGCCAGAAGGCTGCAAAACTCCAAAGCTGAGACACCTCAGGGGCTAGGCTTGCCAGCCCACCAAACTAGCAACACTCTCGGGGCTTGGCTTTCCAGCCCATTAGAGCTGACACTTCTGGGGCTAGGCTTACCAGCCCCTTGACAACCCTCGCTGGGGCTTGGCTGGCCAACCCACTAAGCTGACACTATCAAAGCCCAGGCTGACCTTAAAAATCTGCATCAAGGTCATATTTGTTTTACTGAATGACATATCATTGCCTAAAAGTGAATCTGGTTGTTTTAGGTGCTCAATAAATGCTGGTTAAATAAATGAATAATTCCTAACTATGCTCTCTTTCTGTAAACAATTTGCCTGTCAGTCTTCAATTCATCTTAAACACTCAACATGACTGGGTGAGAAATTTAAAGATCTAGAATCTAATGCTCTAGGTATAACAAATTTTCAGCTCAGTGTTTCTTAAAAAATCGCCTAAAATAAAACTAAGACTCAACAGGACTGATGGCAAGAAGAGAACATAATAGCATCATATCCGTTTGTTTAACCTGGGGGCTTTATCCATCTCTCAGATAGACAATATTAAGATACTCTTCACAATCCTCACAATAAAGCTTACTCTCAAACTAGCTGGCAAAGCCATTTTTATAAAGCTTTCCTTAAAAGATACTTCAAGTACCTCAATCAACAGGAACAGAAATCCACTGAGAAATTTGCTAAATTTTAGTATAAACTAAAATCATCCAGATACAGGGTTAGATTGATTTCATTGTTAGAAAATATTAAACAATTTTATTTGACATTTAAAGTTACTTCTTATTTAAACCAGGCTAATCTTTTGCCAGATGAAGATATTTATTGGTCAATGAAATCCCTATAAACTGCCTTCTCCATCTTTAATCATGCATGAGCATATTCCTGCCAAAAGCATCCTCCTTCTCAATGCTAACACAAAACTATTACTGAGTTGAAGATCTCACTCTGTCACCCAGGATAGAGAGCAGTGGTACGACCACAGCTTACAACTTGGTCTTGATCTCCTGGACTCAGGAGATCCTTCTCCCTCAGCCTCCCGAGTAACTAGGACTATAGGCATGCTACCATAACCGGCTGGCTGGCTGGCTCCTGGGCTCAAGGAATCTTTCCACCTCGGCTTCCCAAAGTGCTGGTATTACAGGTGTGAGCCACTGTGACTAGACTAAAATTATTTTAAGTATGACTACCAACAGTAGTCCAAATTCATATAGTCTTCCAGCTTCATAATTTTGCAAAACTAAGACACAGGCATTGATTCTTAGAGATTTCCAAGCACCACATATTTGGTCCATTAAAACAAAGCCAGTAGATGATGCTCAATAGACCTGTTGGGTTCTCTGTCTATGGAGTGGTTTTAGAGACTATTCTCCTCCTAAAAAGTTAAAGGCTTCAGAAAAGGAATCAAATTATAAATTTAACGTATGGTCCCCTTAATGAGAAATAGTTCTTAAAAAGAAGAGTTTTGAAAAATTCTAAGAGTATAAACTCTTTTTTTCCCTTCAATTTAAAACCCCGCCTGCCAGTCTATTCTTGTTAAGCAAAGCTAAATTGGTCACAGAGTGTTGGCTTTCCTGATGGCTTGAAAACACACACACACATGCACAGAGTTTCTACCCGCTCTGGAACTGTTAGAATCATTAATTAGGTCAACACTTTCCTTTTTTGCTAACAGAAACAGATAGTTGGTTGATATGCAGAGAACATAAGGATTTTTATTTATTCTTGACAAAAATGTAATGAAAAAATCTGAACTTATTAGACAAAAATCAGTCTCTCTAGCTCTCCATTCCTCGCTCCTTCCCGCTCCTGTCTCCTGTCCCATTGAGCAGATAGTTGAAGATTATACTCTATTACTCTGTTGCTCATTGAAAAGAGGACACTCTGTCATTTAAAAAAAAAAAATTCTATACGCTTGTCTTCTGTTCTCACCTATTTCTTGTTGTTATTTGCCTAGCTTCCTTGGTTCTTTATTCCCAGTTCCTTTGTTTTTCTTCCAAAATCATCAATGAAGTTGGGAATCCAGGCTTCTAGGCATGCCCTAGGAAGCATAAGAGTCGTTCCTCCACACTCTAGGAAGCATAAAAGAGTCTCCAAAATACAATCTGATCAAGCTACTCCCCTGAAACTCTCGGATGGGCTAACAGGATAAAATCCTAAAGCCTGATCATGTCCCTTCAACTCGCAGGACACAAGGCCCTCCAGAATCATCTCCCTCACAGAACCTCTCAAATACTTTGATACAATCATACCAAACAGCTGACAGCTCAAGAACACACATTTAAAGATCATTCTTACAACTTGTCTCATTATTTGACCATGTTGCTCCCTTAACCTGCCATATTAATGATTGCAAGAGCTGTAAAACATGAAAGAAGACAATGCTTCTCTCCCTGAAAGCGGGAAACCTTCCTCAGATGAAAGGTCTCCTTGTCTGACCTAGCACATACTATGCCTCACCCACTCCATATGGATGGATCAAGGTCCACTTGGACTCCACAAGTCCATCAGATTTGCACAGTGGGCAATGCTTGAGGAGGGGACGGCAAGATGAGCTGAATCACATCTGGTCACATATCAATCTTAACCCAGGAATCACTTACAACGAGGCCACGGAAAAGAGATATTCAACGTCCGCAACTGCTCTATCAGCTGCAGTTTTGACCCTATTTACATCATGATCATAAAGGGAAGCTGCAAATACAGAATGGGAGGCATTGCTTCGGGGGGCTGTAGTATCAGACAAAAACCACAGGTTTTGAAATCACATGAGACTAGAATACCTGCTTCCCTTGTTACTAATTATGTGACCTCAAGCTGTGTGCTTAATATAGCTGATTCTTTTAGGAGTTACCCCAAATCCCTTGGAAAACTGCTAGATTGTAAATTCTAGGAGGGCAGAAACTGTATCTGCTATATTCTCATATCTGAAGTGCATATCAAACAATATGGCTATTGCATCAAATGCTTGCTATGTGCCAGCACTATTTTAAATGTCTTATAGATTAAGGTGACCGTTTAATCCCCTTACCACCATATAAAGTGAAGTATTTAACAAGGTATCCCAAGTACCTAGCATATGACAGACACAAAGGAAATGTTTCCACCCATTCCCAAGAAAACTGAAACATCTCACATTTCAGAATCTCCATATCTCTACCTCCCTTTTCAATCTCTTCTAGTAAAACATACTATTTCTCAAAAGGAGTCAAATAAAGTTTGGTAATATATTTTAGTATTTTTTGGTTTTACTTAACTGCGGGTAAAGAATTTTAACTGAATGGCAAATTAGCTTTATGAAATCCTCTGAAAAGTAGAATGTAGAAGGGAATGTAGAAGTAAAATAAATTATCATGTTAGCTTTAAAAGTAAATTATAAGGCTTTCTTAAAGATGGTTAAGCTTTCTAACGTACAACAAGTAGCTATATGAGTATTAAACAATCCACAATGCTTACAAACCATAAAAGTAGTAAGAAAAAAATTTCATCATTACAGATAATATAATTTTTCTTATCCAGTATTACTAACAAAATCATTTCACATAAATAATCCAGTTTTTATTTTATTTTTAAAGTTTTCTTTTTAAAATTGTCAAGCTTTATAAAAGAAATAAATTCATGTTATAAAAATCTGTCTAGGGTTCATTACACATTTCTAGGTCTCTTAAATATTGATAGAGACGGGCAGGAATATTAACAGAGCAACTGCTATGCACTGTGATCTTTACATGTAGGAAGTCATATTTAAATGTTGAAGATTAAATGACATATGTGAAGTACTTCTCAAAGTACCTGGTACTTAGTAAGTGTCCAATAAATGCTGGATACTGCTGTCATTTTAAAAATCATGTTTAATCTTCACAAAAACCCTGTCATATGGGTACTACCCTATATTACAGAATTTTTCAGGTGAAAAACCTAAGTTTCCCACAGCTAGTAAATAGTAGAGCAGGCATTTAAACCCATATCTCCATGACTCCCAAGCCCTTGCACTTGCCTCTACATGGCTGTCAAAGTGTTTATCACCTCAGAACTTACTAGAAATGCAAATTTTCAGCATGCCCCAGACCTGTAAATCAGAAACTCTGGGGGTGTGGCTCATCAATTTGTGTTTTAATAAGCTCTCCTGGTGATTCCAAAGAATGTTCAAGTCTGAGAACGGGTAGCCCCAAAGGACTCCATTCCACCATTTCTCACAAAGGTGTGGTGTCCCTAAGTGGTTCCCCTTCTTGACTAATTTTATTACTCACTGCCTTACTCTGCCTGTAATGATCCCATCAACATCCTTATTTTGCAGATCCTGGCAACTGCCCACTTTCTTCCCACACCATGCAGGATTAAGAGCAGACACAAAGCAGCAATATACTGGCATCATTAGGGAACCTAGGCTTCTGAAGTAAGAAAGGCCTGGTTTGAATTCTAACTCCATCACCTCAGCAAGTGACCTCAGCAATCACAGAATTTCTCTGACACTGTTTCCTTATCCTTAAAATATAGAAAACAATCATGATCTCATGAGACTGTTAGGATGATTGAATGAGAAAATTAATGTAGGACATAAAAAGCTTAGTGGATAAGTACCAGTAGGTGATAGGTAAAAGGAAGCTCTTATGCTTACCATTTTAATACAATATACATTTCTGCCAATCTCTACTGCATACAGATCCACACATATACATTATGGCAAATGAAAAGTCAACACCACAATCTCATACTCACCAGAAAGACTGGGGTTGGAATCTCATTACACCATTTCCTATAACACCCATCTCTGCCTCGCAGTCAAGGAGAACGATTTTTAATTCTGAGACTTAGTAAGATATGGACAACATATAATCAAAGTCACAGATGTGGTAAGAATAAAATAACAAATTTGACAGAGATCTGGAAAATGGGGATTTGTGAAGGAACAATATTGGCTGTAAAAAATACTCACAGTACTAGCTTCTTAATATTAGGCTGCCTGGGGATCCCTTAACCATACAAGATAGGACAAATTAGAAAAAACATCAGAAAAATCTAATAAGCTTTACTCAAAGAATATAGTAATGCAAGAGGCGACACTGAGAAGGAATTTGTGCTTGTGAGGGTAGGTTAAGATCATCCCTGGCCTTTAACTAATTCCAGAAGATGACAGGAATGGCAGGAAACGTGCCCACAATCAGATTGGTGGGTTCCATGGACCAAAAAAGGAATGTACCATCGCCTGAGCAGTAAGATAAAATTCACATTTCCTTCTGTGGACATAACAAAAAAGAGACAGCTGAGAATTCCACCCTAGCTGCCAGATGCTCTGTATATCACATGGGGTCAGCAGTTAATCCAAACACAGAGTTTTGAGAAGGGCCCCAAGGACGCACAAGAATCAATAGCTCTTTCTTGTTTTAAAAAGAGTATCAAACAAAATTCTGAGAATACAGGTAATATTCTCCATATTTAAAGATAAATACCCTAAGTTATAACTCCCATATAACAGGATACAGAAGGAAACAAGTGAATCTCTGGAGGAGAAATGTGTAGGAATGAGAAAAAGTATAAAAAATGTGTATCACCAGCCTATTGTCAATATATTCATGTACCTTTCAGAAAATGTTAATTTCTATGCCCCTGTTGATACAAATATATTTCCAATGTTCAATTTGAATAGAGCCATTTATGGATTTCTGGATTACAGATTCAATGCGCTGACTTTATGAACCTAGTTAATACTCGTTTCAGGTGACATAGCAAATTCCAAAGAGAGCAATGAAAATCTTTAGTCTTATCATCAACATACAAGAACTTTAAAATATAAATCTTCCTGTATCAGTTTCCCCGTCCGTAAAATAAAAAAGCAATTTTTCTTAATTCATGGGTTGGTCAGACCAATAAAATGAGCTTAGAGTAGTAAAAAAACAAACACGGAGCATTCCAAGCAAATAACTCATACACAACACAGAAGTATTACACTATTTTGGTTGGAATCCATTTATTTTAACCTAGTGTCAATCCCGGGTTTCACTAGGAAAGAGCCTCCTGGAGGTTCTATCCCAGAGGTCAAAGTGACACTCTGTCACTGGTTTCAGGTCACACAGTGCCCTGTGTGGTTTCATTTCTTGACTGATGAACTACAATGGCCCTCCCTTTGGGGTCATAAATCTTAACCCCCCCCAAGAAAAGATTTCATCTACAGCTAATCAGATATTTATAACCATCCATACATAAGGCAAAGTTCTTTCCTGAAGAACAGCTTTAATTCTACTTGGAAACACTAAATCAAAAAGAGTAAGCGCCTATTATGTGCAAGGTACTGGTGTTAGAAGCTGAAGTACTAAATGAAAGCAAGAAAAACAATAATTCAAATACACAGCTTTGCCCTAGGTGCATGCAATAGAGAATAAATGGAAAAAGGCATGTACACAAAAGTGTACCTAAAGTGTTCAAAGTGCTGTAACGTGTTCAAAGTGCTATTAACAAAGTCATTATAGAGTAGTTGGGACAAGGGAGGAGTGATGAATTCTACACAAGGGTGAAGGCTCAGGAGCAGTGCCACAGAGGCAAGTGGCAGGAAACAAATCCTGAAAGATGAGCAGATTTCTTGGTGCATGTGTTGAGGATTGGGGGAGGGAGTGTTTCAGAGAGAGGAAGAAATGCAGTAACAGTTTTACATGGCTGAAGACTAGCTTACACAGAGTTGAAACTGGTTTACCTGAAGTGCCACTGACTCGCCATGGGGTCTATAGTTAAGAGATTTTTAATTGCCCAGATGCCAACGTCAAAATATTTCCTTTACTTATGCTCTCAGTCACAGCAGCCTGTCTAGAACCTCATTCCAAAAACCACTGCTCTTATCAGTTCCGTTTGCATCATGACCCCCTCTGTCTGCTACTACTACAAAGCAAATGTGGGTTTAATTAGCCACAACCATACAAGGAAGAATACATGAGAAACTAAATGACATAAAAATATTGTGAAAAATAATGGTAAGTGTTAACACCCTTAGTAGTCCTAAGAATCACTACTACCTCTTGCTAAGAGATAAACAACTCTGTGTTCAATAGTATACATCTTGACATTATTCTGAGTAAGTAATCTAGTCATAATTTACTTAAGAAGCTAGCCTTTTTAAAAAGAAGCCACAGATCCATCCTTTCGAAATAACATCTTACTAAATACCTATAAGTTCCCATATAGCTTCACAGGCAACCAATGATGATGAGTTACACAGTCAGCCATGTTGAAGGACATACATGCACCCAGCTTATTAATTCATAAGAAAGAACTTTAAAAAGTATCCTTTTGTTCATTTGGCTCATGCATGAAATCACCTGAAGGGCTTATTTTTAAATGGCCTATTGCCCACCCCTCCTTCTTCCGCATTCAATAGGAATGGGATGAGGCCTGAAAATATGCATTTCTGCTGCTCTTAGTGATGCCCATGCTGTTGCTGGTTGGGGACCTCACTTGATGCTGTATACTTAATGCTGTACAGTTGGTTGGCAGTCATTCCAGGTCACCCCACATACCAATCACTGTCTTGAGTAAACAATTTTTATAGGATCTATGTCTTATATTTGAAAAACAGATGGCAAATGGAGTTCAGTGCTAAAGACAATCTCTAAATGTAGATGTGATATAAGCGTCAGTCTTCAAATTACCAGATACAGAGAGGATGGCATCAATTTGAGGAAGTGATAGTGAAACAATCCTTACATGTAGAGATTCAATAGAAAAGAATTAAGTTTTGAGTTCAAAATCAATCCCTGCTTCACCTCTTCCTACCTATGTCCTTTCATTTATAAAATGGGTCTCACAAGGGTGAGGAGATAAAGTATTTAAGTCACCTTACATGAAAGATGTTCTGCTTTCTAAGCAAACAAGAGGAAGTGCTCTCAACACAAGCATATATGCAGAAGACGCAAGAGAAAGCCACACAATGTAATTTTATATGCTTTCAAACTATGTCAAGATAAAGAAGATGGCTCTCTTTAAAAACTACCTATATCTAGAAGTTTTTATTCATCACCTATGCAGTGTGCCTTATACATACTGCCTCATTTAATCTTGCTACTAAACTCTACAGTTGTTATAAAGACATGATTATTCTCCTTCAGGATTCTAAGGCAGCTCCTTCTCCAAACTGTTTACTCACTAATGCTATACCATTCTCCTTCTGCCTCTTATATTTAAGCCTTCAGGGTCCATATCTGTGGCTCTCTGATGCTTTCAGTCATTCTACCAAGCAAAATCCATATATTTTTCCTTCGAAACAGCTTAATCATCCCCAGATTCCATTAGGCCTACTCACTTGATAGTTCCTCACTGTTCTCCCTCTACTCTCGATTTTGGGTACTACTTTCATTATGCTATTATTTGCCTGGTGAAAAGATCTCCAGTTGCTCTCCACACTGTTATCCAGCATAGCATACGTATTCTTTGTACCTGTGCCGGTCCACAGGATTTTCTGCAATGATGGAAAAGAAACAGTCTCTATCTGCAATGTCTAATATGGTAGCCTCTAGCCACATGTGGCAACTGAATACTATGCAGTGGAGGAACTGAATTTTTTATTTTACTTCATTTTAATGAATTTAAACAATCACATGTGGTTAGTGACTACATTACTGAACAGAGCAGTTCTATGTAATCTCATGTCTAGGTATCCTTCAAAGTGAACCGTCCACCCCAGTCAAGAAAGGTCCTCACCACCCTGATGACATTCTTCTATGCCTTACTACAAAGACTGTCCTTCCTCCTCTACTCTGCTCTTCCATGTCTCCATAGTCTATCTGTTATATCTATGCTGGTAAAGCCCCCATCTTTCCTGAATGCTTCCCAATGATTTCTGCCAATTTCTCATTCCTCGCCCTGCCATAAGCCACCACTGTACACACAGCTCATCTAGCACTTGAACAGGTACTGCTTGGACTGTCATTTAACTACTCATACATCTGAGACACCGCCTCCCCAGTAAAAGAATCTATTACTTGCTCTAAAACAAGGTCTCCCATTCGCTTAACAGGTGCTTCACAAATACTTTTTTTGAATAAACTAAAGATACAGAACATTAAATTTTGATCTTCTTCGGACAGCAAGACCTCTCTTCACTAGTACCAAATGGAAATTTCAACTCCTTGTTATGTTAAAGCATAGGAAACACTAAATTACTGTAAAAGCATCCTGTAAACAGGCCCTGAAAAGTCTGTGACCTATGCTTGTTCTGAACATGCCAAAAATAAAAGAAAATATTACTTGCAAATGTAAAATCCATGAACTTCACATCAAGTTTCTGGAAACTGATTAAAAGTCCAACAGAAAGAAACTGAACTTCTTGCTCTGTAATATCATCAAAAGTTACCATGAGGAACCCCTTACTTCCTTATGTCTTCTGGCACTAGTGACAAAATGTCATTATTTAAACACAGTTCTCAGACCTGGCTGGACAGAACCACCAGTCCACAAAATGCTGGAGCAGATCCATCAGAAATGTATTATTATGGTAAAGGCAGGTAATCCATTTAAGAGATCAGAAGGCTGATAAGGCTCTTTGCAGGAGCAAAATATAACCTAACTGCCAAGGGTGAAGTACAACCAGGTTATTTCAGTTCCTGCTGTGGAAACACATTTCCTAGAAGGAAAGATAAAACCGAACTATTACCAAATTGGTCCTCCTCCCTACAGTGAGGTAACTGATAACATTAAGCTGAGGTAACCTAAATCTGGAGTCCTTCAAAAAAATGATTATTTGTGCAAACTACACTTGCCCAGTAATATTTTTTTTAACTTAAAAATTTTAAAGCCTCCTCCCTATGAGCACAGCATCTCCACCAGCACGCTCATCTTCTGATATTGTTTGGGCTCTGAGATCTGTTCTAATTAGCATGAACAGAGCACATTAATCCACTGCACAAGGTCCAAGTCCTCATGGAGGCTGAAAAAATAAGTCCAGAATGAACAAGAATCAAATGTAGTGGCAGAAAATCACTCTGATAAGTTTTTCTTAAGTTCTAAATGCAACTTAATAGATATGCTTTTTTATTTCCCATCTTTAAATGGGCTTTTGAAAAACAAAGGGAGCACTTTATAGTCATTAACAGGATTTGAACCCTGTTGTCCACAGCAGCTGTGCAACCTTTGACAACTTAGTTGCCCCTTTGGACTCTTACTTCCTTGGTTGTTAAGTGGAAATATTAACCAACTGTATATTTGTTGTGAAGATTAAATCAGGCAATGTGTATTAAGTGCTGGCCATGGTACCGAGCTCGCCAAGAATAGACTCTCCACTAATACCAGTAACTCTAACTTTTCCCTTCCTTGAGAAAACAGAACAATATCATAAGAAATGGTCTCTATTCAAATAGAAATAGTTAGAATAACTGGAGACTGTTTTGTTTTGCACATTTTAAATAAAGCAAGGCATCCAGTGCCAGATATTCTTTCTTATGATGTTCCTTTATTGTCAGGATGTTTCTGTCTCTTCCCAGAAGCAGTTACATAGAAAAACATTTGGTATTGAGGAAAAAGGAGAGAGTCAGGAGGACATAATAAACCAGATCTGTTGGGGTTCTGGAAATTTATTTGGTAATTGGAATGGCTCTTCCCCTTGAAAATCTAATAAATGTGGGTTTTATCCCAAACATATGGCAGGTAATGATTATTATTCCATATATTACCTAATTTAAACACAATTTAGATCTCATATCTGAGTATCTCTCTGGCTTTAAAAATACTTAATTTGTAAGAGAAAAAAAATAAATCTTTTTGCTTTCCTGAAGGAGACCTAAAGACGAAGTCAACAGACTGGAAATCTTAGAGATACAAAAAAGCCAATTTATAATATAAGAATCTGAAATACTCCCAATTTTCCCTCTTTAAATGTATTCTTATGATCATTTGAGTTTGTGAACTTATCAACATCCAATATAAATCATCTAGATCAGTGCTGGGCATCACCATTCTTTCTGGAGTTATAGCTGCACATCGTCAACCATAAAGTGTCCAATGCCCACTGGAATACTTTGGAAACCAGTCAAGAACATTATTCTAATACATAAAAAGCATCAATGAACTGCAGAAGCTGTTTACAAGAGACCTTGGGCCTTGGCCCAAGGCCTTGGCCTTGCTGCCACTGATCTGAGGTTAATAAGTCACCATTCTCTTGAGGAAGCTCTGAATATAAAGATGAAGTATCTAACCTCGTACTTATATTGAGATGACTATTACTATTACTTATATTGAGATGACTATCACTATATTACACACTACAATATACATTTTATTCTGACTGCTTCTTCCACTTAAAAGTGATTTCAATAATAACTGTAAACTATTCTCCAATGTGTCTACAGCTCATGAAAATCTAATCCTTACTGTGCACTCTACTAAGATAGCAATCAAAGCTATCTTTTCAAGTAAACTTCTCTTCTTTCAGTCTTCTAATTGCTACGTTTTTTGTCTTACTTAGTCCACTTTATTCCAAGATTTATACGATAATCTCTGTACACGTACTCTGGGTCTTAAATTCAAACCAACTAGCCCCCTGCCTCCTGCACAACAGCTATGCTAATTATTTGCATAATAATTCTGCTACCTGATCAGATCATAACCCCTTGTGAAACACAGGCAAACCCCTTGATCTCCTAGTAGTTCAGTTTCCTCACTCTTCCAGAAGACTAGACTCAACTACTCCTAAAATAAAATGATTTAACTCATCAAATGTTTTGCCAGTCCTGACTGACCACTCCCACAAAGTCCAATCTCACGTGTACAGCTGACTATGGGGCGTTCACTTGGGTATAAGGTAGTAAGAGGACAGGGGAAGTGACTTTCCCTGGCATATAAAGTATGCAATTCATTCAAGTCTCCTAATTCTTGACATCTATTATCTCCTTATAGCTTGCAGAGGTTCAGGCCTGGCCTAGCCAGATCTCTTCTAGTATAAGCTTGGGGCCTGAGATAAGAGGCATCCAAAGACTCTTTTTCTTCTCCTCCTGCGGAAGTCTAAAACTCTTGCTTCCTTTTCAGCTGTTAGTCTGAGGGAGTATTTATTTACTGTTGCTAGTATCCAGTTGCTAGGTTGCTAGATCCGGTAGTGCTTAATATGAGGGGGTGGTGAGAGGGTCTATTTTGTTTGTTTTATAAATACCAATCTTTCCTTCATGTGTTTGACTTTTTCTTTTATCATCTGACAGCATCTCTCATCCCTTACCCCTTTTGGGAAAAGGCTGTGCTTTTTATCTTGACAGTGAGAAGAGCTCTAGAGCCAAAGGGTACATGTACTATGTTCATAAAAAAATATCAGCAGTCACACGAAGATAATAATTCAGGACTCAAGAGATAGAGACACTATTTCTAGCATGCTTTTTCAACTTCACAAGTTAGTTATCTCACAGAATACATCTCTAGAATAAAACTCTAACACACTCAGTTCACTTCATAGGAATACTGTGTAAGGACTTTCTTAAAACTGTAAGGAAGGTTATACATGCATGATAAAGACATGATTATCACATTCATTTCCCTGTTAGAAACACCTGCAATTACAAAGATGACATCACAGCCGGGCTTGGTGGCTCAGCCTGTAATCCCAGCACTTTAGGAGGCTGAGGTGAGAGGATTGCCTGAGCCCGCGGGTTCGAGACCCGCCTGGGCAACTTGGGGAGACCTCATCTCTACAATAAATCAAAAAATTAGCCGGGCATGGCAGCGCGCGCCTGTAATTCCAGCTACTTGGAAGGCTGAGGTGGAAGGATCGCCGGAGCCCAGCAGGTCGAGGCTGCGGTGGCCGGGAGCGGCCACTGCACTCCAGTCTGGGTGACAGAGTGAGACTCCAACTCAAAAAACAAAACAAAACAAAGATGACATCACTAACTTAATGTAAATAACTATTTACATTTACTCAGTGTATTACTTACACTGAGTAAATTAGTAAATGAAAACTGAGAAACAAATGAGCAAATTTAAGAAAGGAAGTTCTATCAAAAAGAAATGAATTTTCCAAAATTTCAGTAGTCTCATCTAAATTGTATTTCTTTCACTCACTCAACTAATGTTTACTGAGTGCCTACTATGTTCCATATTAAAAATATGTAATAATGTAAGTCCATATCCAGATTTCTGTGATTTTCCTTATAATAGTCTTTATGATATCCTTTTTCCTTTCCTCTCCAGTTTGGGATTTAATCTGTGAGATTGTGAAGTACAGCTCAGTCAAGAATTACATTTGTTAAAAAAACCATGTATATTCACAGAAGTAGAGGCAATATTCCATTCAAACCTCAGGCAATTTATTCCTCACAATGAGCTTTCTGCTGACAATAGCCCTTTTACCTCTACAGTAAGTCCCCTAGATACAAACCTTCAAGCTGTGAACCTTCGAAAACGCAAACGTGTTCAATCACATAAGTTAGTTCATGTGTCTAGTGTACACTGTCATGTGCATGTATCGTCTACAAGTGGTTGTGCTTTTGTGTACTTTACTGTACAGTACTGTACAGAGTACAGTAATGCAGTATCTTTATTTCAGGCTCAGGATGTCCAGAAGCAAGCATAAAAACAGCAGTGATGTAGCTAATACAGTACTATATAGATAATTGTGTTATTTGGGTACCTAGGCTAAATTTGTTGGACTTACAAATTGGATTTATGAATGCACTCTCAGAACAGAACTCATTTGTATTTAGGGGAGTATCTTACAGATACCAAGGGTAAAATCCAATATGCAAAAGGTACTTCCAAACCAGAGACATTAGAAGAGAAAAGTGAACAACTACTCATACCATCTTTTTATAATGCCCATTTCCTCAAGAACAGATACATTATATAAATCCAACACCATCTCAACCAAAGGGATCCCTATAGCTAACATCGCCAATATTCACACAACAATATAGCACGTCTTTCTAATGTGATACACCAAGAAAGACATCATTTATCCAGTACTACTGGCCAAAATCATGAGAAAACATCACACAAACCCAAACTGCTACAAAATAACTAGCCTATAGTCTTCAAAAATGTCAAAATCATGAAAGACAAAGAAAAACAAAGGACCAGTTCCTGATTAAGGGACTAAAGCTATATAATATAATTCACAATCTCACAGATTAAATCCCAAACTGGAGAGGAAAGGAAAAAGGATATCATAAAGACTATTATAAGGAAAATCACAGAAATCTGGATATGGACTTACATTATTACATAAGAATATTATATCAACGCTACAAATATTGGTTTTTGATAATTATACTATAGTTATGAAAGAGAATATCCTAGTTCTTAGGAAATATACACTGAAATATTTATGGGGAATGAGGTATAATGCCTGCAACTTCCAAATGACTCAAAAAAATGAAAATATACAATGTTAAGCAAATGTGATTAAATATATTAATAAGACATGAATAATAAAGGTAGTTACACTGTATTCTTTTAACTTTCCTATAAGTTTGAAGTTATTTCAAATAAAACACTTTAAAATTTTAAAAACGTGGAGTAGAACATTAAACTTAGGTTATTTATAAGCAAAAGGACTTTATTTCTGCAAGTCTATCATATTAAGTGCTGTAAGATTTTTGTGTTTTATGGAACAGTTGTAGACTTGGTATTTGAGTTAGGCAGCCTAGTATACAAAAAAAAGAAATAGATTTGAGAGTGACAGTTTCTGAGTAAAGTCCCACCTTTGCCATTCATTAGATGAACCATTTTGAGCTTATATTTCCTTATGTGTTGCTTGTTTTCTGGGATTTTTTGTTGTTAGAGACAGGGTCTCTGATTGTTACTGAAGCTAGAGTGCAGTGGCATGATTACAGCTCACTGCAGCCTCGAATTCACGGACTCAAGTGATCTTCCTGCTTTAACCTCCAAAAATAGGTGACACTACAGGAACACACTATCACACCCAGCTTGCTTGCTTTGTCTGTCTGTCTATCTATCTATCTATCTATCTATCTATCTATCTATCTATCTATCTATCTATCTATCTAAGGGACAGGGCCTGGCTATGTTGCCTAGGCTGATCTTGAATTCCTGGGCTCAAGAGATCATGGTCCCTCAGACTTCCAAAGTGCTAGTATTACAGGTGTGAACCACTATACCCGGTCTTCCTTATGTAAGATAAATGTAGCAATGCAGCTTTCTTTGCCCTCATAATATTGTTATGAGAACCAAAAAACACAAGGTATGCAAATATGCTTTTGAACTATAAGGTGCTATACAAATAGGAGCTCTTGTTATTAAGGAGTTGTCATCTAGAAAGGTTACAGCTGATGCAAATAAATGTTATACAACTATAGGTAAAGTATTCCCAGAAAACCAGAGAGCGAAAAGATTACTCTTAAATTATCATTCACCATTTAATGAGGTTCACAAATGGTCTAACAGTAGCAAGTTCTGACAATATGTTGGCTTTTTCTCCAAAAAAGCAATTCAGCCATGAAAGAAGATAGAAACAAAGCTGAAGTTTTTTTTTTTATTGCAGTGTCCTCTGATAAGTGAAAGCTAAATCTGCTTTAAAAAAGGGGGGGAGGCAAACTTTTTTCCTCAAAGGGATAGTCTAAAATATGCTTGTTTAAACTACCTAAGAATCCAGTCTACCCAAGGCCAGCAGATCCACATTAGGACAAATCCTAGTGTTCCTAAGAGGTCTGACTGGACCCCAAGCCAACAGGGACTCTAAAGTTTTCAGAGTACACCCAGGGACGGGTGCTGCACTAGGCAGGGTTCAAATATAAGGGAAGGCAGGTCCAGGGAGATTACCTAATGATCTATGAAATCCTACAAGATCCAGTTTTTCCCTCATCTTCTTCCAAATCCCCAACCTCTCCCAGGAGAGACCGGGCCACTCCCCACCTTGCACTCATTAAGCCCAAACCACTGTTCTGTTCCTCAAACAAATCAAGCCAGATCTTATTTTTCATATTTGTTCCTCTGAGTTAGAACACTATGTCAAGATCTTCACCTAATGGCTCCTTCTGATCATTCACGTTTCAGCTTAAATGACACGTCCCTCAGTGGCCTTCAGTGACCACCCAACTGAAAACCCCTAGTCAGACACCATCACATCCTCTTATTTATTTCCACAACTTTTGTTCACGATGTGTTTTCTTGTTTAAGAATTGTCGGCCAAGCTCAGTGGCTCAGCCTGTAATCCCAGCACTTTGGGAGGCCGAGGCAAGCAGATTGCCTGAGCCTGCGGGTTTAAGACCAGCCCGGGCAACTTGGTGAGAACTTGTCTCTACAATAAATCAAAAATTAGCTGGACATGGTATAGCATGCACCTGTAGTTCCAGCTACTTGGAAGGCTGAAGCAGAAGGATCAGTGATGCCCAGCAGGTTGATGCTGGGGTTGCCGTGAGCATGCCACTGCATTCCAGCCTGGGTGATGGAGTGAGACTCCAACTCAAAAACAACAACAACAAAAAACGGTCTCCTATCTCCTCGCTATAACGCAAGTATCATGAGAGCAGGGACCTTTTGCTTTGTTCATGGCTAAATCTCCAGCATTCAGAACAGGTCTTGGCAGAAAGAAGGCAACTGAATAAAAGAATAAACTGGCCCTATAATTTCAAGTTCACATCTCCTGCTATCACCAAGATATCCATGTGCCCTTTAACATTTTAAAGAACAAGCTCTCATCTCACTTCCTTTTTCTCTATATCTGACAATGGCATCAACTCACTCACACTCAAATTCTCAATCAACTGTCACTGACTAGCTCTCTTTCACACCTCAGATATCTCTAAAAAGCATTTGGCATTCTTTCTCTTTTAAAATATTTCTTGCATCTGCCACTGCCTCTCCATTCTTACTCTCACTATCTAGGCCCTCATACAGAGAAGGTTATTACTAAACTTGCCAGAATTTAGCACCAACACTCAAGGAAACTGAAACAGCAATTCTTATAAATTCATCTGGCCATGAGCAATACTTTTGTGTAGACTGTGAAAAATACCTGACCTAGTGATGTAACTAGCTTGCCTAACATACAAGTTGTACTCATGGAATCAGAGTTGACAGACAAGGAAACCAAAGCACAGTCCCGTTGAGCTACTGGTCACCAAAATTCCAGGCCAGTGTCCTGGACATTCTACTGTGAGCATATCATCAAAAATAATCATTAAAACAGCTTCATTTAAACACTCAACAGTACTGCCACCTATACATTTTGAAACCTTTATCACATCTTTAACTACTACAACTTTTTCTGGATGCATTTTTATTCATATACTAATTAAAATATTTATTTAGAATCTGCCTGTTTTTCTTAGCTTACAGATAAAAGTTCTTCTCAGGATCCAGTGTTGTTCCTTATTTAGTAACACCCCAAGCAAATCCGAAATATGAACTAAAAGAAAAACTTCACAATCTTTCTATTCTTTTACCCATTACTTTTTTTCCTAAGGGTGAAGAAATTCTCCTCATCCAATAGACTGTCATATAACAGCTACTTTTCTTCACCAAAACAGCATAAATCCCTGCAACTTTAGTTCACTGAGAATAAAACAGTCACTCTCCTTTTAAAAAAGAAAAAACAAATTGTCCCATTAAGTACTACTATGATAGATAAGCTTGAAATCTGAAGTTTCAAGTAGTCTTCTTCAGTAGAGCCTGCCCAATTCAATTAAACACATAATTATATGCAAAGCACTTACTTTATTAAGAATATCCCTGAGGCTGAGCCTTGCTTCTCTAACAAATGAAAATCGTGTAAGCTTAACAAGGTTTACAGTGGTTTCTATGACTAAGTCAAGAAAACAAAGGTTTAAGTCACAATTTTACCATCAGTTAGCTGTGCTGCCTTACCACATCTACAGACCTCATTTCCTCATTTCTAAAATGAAGAGGTTGAAGCATACGAGGGGGGACCAAAATAAAAACCCGCAATTATCTTTCGGAAGGTGGGCCCCTTGGAGTACACTCAGAATTTATTCCTCCAGATCAAACAGTCAACCAAAGGTTTTAGCTGCAAGTTGTGAGAAGACTGTATCACAATCTGTGGCAGAAAAGGTCCAAATTGTGGCAAACAGGTGACTAGTTCTTCCACCATGACAATGCACACTGCTGAATGACCCTCATGCCCCACCCTCCCTATTCACCCAATCTCACCCCCAGTAACATTTTTTTGTTTCTCTGGATGAAAACAATTCTCAACGGGAAATGTTTTTTACTGAAATGGAAGAGGTGAAACAAAAAACCAAAAAATGGCAGAAGCACTAAAAGGCATCAAAATTACAAGTTTAAAAAATTGTTTTGAGCAGTGGAAAAAGTGTCTCAATAGATGTATTGCATCAGATGGAGAGTACTCTGAAGGTGACTGAAGTTTAAACACGTAAGAGTAAAAACACAATTTATTAACAAATAAATTCCAGGTTTTTTGGGTGTCCCCTCTAATACTATCTAAGGTTCTTATTAACTCTAAAGTTCTCAGACTCCATGATGGCAAGATCAAAAAAACTTCTAACTGATCTGTTTGCATATACCTTCTCCTTCCCAATTATCCTTCACACTACCATTAATTTTCCCAAATCACTACTGTCTTAGTTTCCTACTGCCATTAAAACAAATTACCAGGCCAGGTGCAGTGGTTCATGCCTATAATCCCAGCACTTTGGGAGGCCAAGATGAGAGGACTGCTCGAGCCGACGGGTTGAAGACCAGCCTGGGCAACTTGGTGAGACCTCATCTCTACAATAAACCAAAAAATTAGCCAGGCATGGTGGCACGTGCCTGTAATTCCAGCTACTTGGAAGGCTGAGGCAGAAGGATCACCTGAGCCCAGCAGATTGAGGCTGCAGTGGCCATGAGCGTGCCACTGCACTCCAGATTGGGCGACAGAGTGAGACTCCAATTCAAAAAAAAACACAAAAAACAAATTACCACAAACTCAGTGGCTTAAAACAACAATATTTTATTTATCTTGTAGTTCTAGGGGGGTCAGAAGTCTGAAATGACTTTACTTGGCCAAAAATCAAGAGAAAAACTTTTGCAAGATCCGATATGAGGCTTGTGTAAAGAATATACAAAGAACCCTTACACTCAATAAGGCAAATAACCCAATTTTAAAATGGGCAAGAGATCTGAAGACATTTCTCCAAAGATAAATAAAATGACCAACAGGTATACGAAAAGATGTTCAAAATCATTAGCCATTTGGGAAATGCAAATCAAAATCACAATGAGGTATCATTTCATACCCATTAGGATGGCTATAAATCAGAAAGTCGGATAACTTGTGTTGGTAAGGATATAAAGAAATTGAAGCCTTCATACATTGATGGCAGAAATGTAAAATGGGGTGCAGCCACTGTGGGAACAAGTTTGGCAATTTTTCAAAATATTAAACATAGAGTTATCATGTGCCCAAGCAATTATCTTGGCTACAGACCCAAGAAAAAAGAAAACATACATCTACATCAAAATTCTTTGTTCAAAGCAGCATTATTCATAATAGCAAAAAATCAAAAACAATTCAAATGCCCATCAAATGATGAATGGATAAATAAAATGTGGTAAATCCATACATTAGAATATTATTCATCAATAAAAAGTACTGATAACGAACTCTAACATACATGAACCTTAAAACTAAGCTAAATGAAAGCCAGTCACAAAAGAAAAAGTATTCCATGATTTCATTTATGTGTATGTACATATACATGAAATTTTCAGGATAGGCAAATCAGTAAAGACAAAAAGTAGATAAGTGGATGTGGTGAATGACTGCTAATTACGATGCTTCTTTTGGGGCTGATGAAAATGTTTTGAAGTTAGCAAATGGTGATGACTGCACAACTACATACATACTAAAAACCACCGAATCATATGCTTTAAAAGGGATAATTACCAAATGTAAATTATATCTCAATAAAGCTTTTCAAAAAAAAATCTAAGGTACTCAGTTCACACATAAACCCACTGGTGAACATAATAAATTATTTCCAAGTAGTTTGGGAAGAAAGTAAACGCATAAAATATCTCCTAAGAACAAGTATTTTTCCTTATATGTTATACTTAACATAAAAATCAATTATGCAAAAGAATTATGAACATTCTATGTTGGAAAGGTAACTATTATTAACAAGCATGGTTAAATAAAAACAAAAAAGGAACGGCATTAAAATAAACACCATCAATGGCGCCTCAGTCGTCACAAAACAAAATTTCATACCTTTGTTTTCCCTCACAATTGAGGTTCATCTATCTTTTTAGACTCATCTCCCATTATTCCTTGACACAAATTCAGGTGGGCCAGGGTTCCCATTGCCCACCTTCCCACCACTCATCCAATACCATTTCACCATCTCCTATCCTCCTACCTCCAACTGCCTTTTGTCTTTAACAAATTCTGCAGTCTTTTCACCCAACTAAGTGGTTCTTATTTTTCAAGGCCTGAGACTCAGGTCCTACTACAAAAAATTGTTCTTGACTTTTCCAGAGCATAACAACCCAACATACACTGGTCTCTCTCAACTCTAAGCTGGTTCCTCATCAAACAGGCGCTTTTTACCACTCCAATTCAACTAATTCTATCTTACAACAATAAGGAAGAGCCACCTAGAGTTTACCTTTTCTGGCCTTGACTCAGTCATTTATCCATTTCATCTTATAATTCCCTTACTTTAGGGAGAGGATAGATCAGCTTTCATCCAGTCCTAAAGAAAATAGCACTCTTGCCAATGGCAGAGTGCCACCTAGTTGCAACACAGGGTAACTCAATGATAGCAGCAAGAAATCACTACAGGTAAAACCACAGTACCATTGTGCAGGGCAATTTGATTGTTTCATATGTGCACCCTATCACTCCAACCATATTACCTCACAAGCCTTACTGGCATGATTTTTTTGTCAGCTCAGTACCATGCATATATTTACCATTTCATATTTATTAAATTTCTGAAATGTCTTAAACCAATAAATTCATGTGTATGTAGATGGTTACAATTTTCCTTGATAATCTCTCACATGAGAGTGAGTTTACTGCAACAAGAGAAAAACATAAACAAGTACAAAATAAAAAGAAATCTCAGGATTTACTCACATATAATGGAGCTTGCTGTGGATTAAGTTTCATGACCCAGGACACTGAAACAGAAATGAGAATAAAATTAAAAGTTGTCAACAAAAATATAAAAAACACCTGAGGTCCTGGATGTCAAGAACATCTGTATGAGTATAATCACATGCCTGAGATTATTGTATACACAGCTGTGTACTCTATACTAAGTGATCTGGGAAGGAAGAGAGGTCAAAGATTGCAGAATTCCTTATGTCCCAGACTCGATCTTTTCAAGTGGGGAGATTTTCCGGTTGAAAAATAAAGATAAAAGATTTCATAGTCACAGAAGTTTTGACAACCAATAGGATATTTAAAGCAACTGCCAAAGCAAAACACTGTGTGTTCAGTTATGCACTGTATGTTCAGTCCCCAGGGACTCCCTGGGTCTCACTAGAGAGCTTGTGGGGAAGGAGGCAGCAAAGAACCACTAGAGCTCTCTTCCTCTCAGCAAAGGTAGGTCGCAGTCGGCCTCTAACAACTTAGGTCATGGTCTTCCTCAAAACTAACAGTTGAATTCCCTATTATTTTCACTAAATTAGTTCTCACAAAAATGTTATTAAGAACCTCAGAGAAGGCTTTCAGGGTTGTCAAATATATTCCTGAATATTAAGAATAACATGGTCTTAAAAGTTTAACTTGGTGATTTGACCAGGACTTGATCAAGGCTAAAAATGCATAATCCAGAATCATGGGACTTCAGAGAAGCAGGTCTTTGGCCAAGCATCCCAAATTTGAGTATAAGGTGATCTCATCCTCATAAGAGTCAGAGAAACAGAGCCAAATGACTTCATTATAATTTGATCTGAGAAAGTTTCTTACTCAAAGTAGGCAAAGAAGGCACATTTTAACCAGTAATATAAATAATAGTATAAAAATATTTCTCATACATCCAAAAAATAGATAAATCCCATGTTCTAATCAGATCACAGAAAACTCACTAACAATAAACTGAAATACAAATAGTATAAACTGGAGGTTATCAATGGCCAATTGTTTGGACTAAAAAGTAATGCCTTGGTAACCATGCATAGCTTAAATAAAATAACCCTCTCGATGTTAAAATTCTCATAAATCTACCACATATCAAGCTGTGTATGTCTCAGATCAAGACTCAGCCAAAAAGTAATTAACACAACTTAGAGAATTCTATACCAGCCTCCTAAATCCAGTCATCTCCAATCAGTCACAGGCCCCAGGCTTCAATGTGTTTTGCTGGACAAGGCAATAGGAAGCCAACAGGCAGGTGGCTTTTCCACACTGACTGAACCACCTCCATGCTCATCTCCATTCATTCTCTGGTCCACCCCATACACTATAACAGATCTCCTGGCTCAGAGCACTCCTTCCTTCCTGCCTACCTTCATTTAATGACTTTTTACTCTTAAGTGCAGAAGCTCACACCAAAAACCACGCTTGAGAAATGAAGCAATAACCACTTTTCTAGTAGAAAAATAGAGTCAACTTCATGTCCATCAGATTCAATTAGCAAGCATGGATGAAAGATGTGAGCCCTTTCTTAATGTATTAAATGACCATTTAATTTACAATTAAGCTCACTGTGCTCACTAGCCTTCTAATCAGCTTTCCAGGTCCTGTTCAGACTTGCCCGAGGCACAGGATTAAAAGATTCTACAAATTTATGAACCAATCTGCCTTAACTAACTTCTGAAGTATTCCTGCATCACAAGCAAACAACAACAAACAAAAGAAAATCAGTGAAACTGATACAGGAATTAATATCTTGGTATTAACTGACATAGGAATTAACATCTTGGATTAGAGAAATCTATGGAGATAAGCTAAGGACTTACGAGTCCTCTGCTGTCTCCTAGCTTGTCAAAAAATTTAGGATGAATATGTCTAAGAACCATAGATACCAATTTACCTAAGTGACCCCCACTGCATTTGAACAAGAAAGTTGATGAAACTCAAAAGGCTCTAAGGAAGGGCTGATGCCATCCGAACTGTTTGGAATTATGAACTTGTCTAAACATATTCAAAGCCAGGACCCATATAAGTTGTTCTGATACAAGGATTAAAAGAGGGATGACAAAGTATCTGTCCTCCCATACTACTCAAATGAACAGGTCATTGTTATACTGGCAACATAGGCTGCTGAAAAGAATGTATCTGTCAAAAGTAATCAAATTAATGACTCCAGAAGGCTCCAGAAACAGATTGGTAAATTCAGGTTGCTTTTAGACTTCTTCAGCGCTGACTTACAAGGGAAAAGAAAAAACTAACATTTACAGAGTTTAATATGTATTTGCATTATATTTAATCCCCATAAAAATGATACTAATTCCCTCATTTTACTAGTAAGAACTGAGTCTTTCAAAGATTAAACTATTTAACACCAAGGTCTAAAAGTAAGTGGCAGAGCCCAGATTCAAACCCAATCAGACATCAAAACACGTGTTTCTCCCAGTATCATAAGAGGATCTGTTGCTAATGACCTCAAATCTAAGAGGTGACTTATCCCACCTCTCGCCTTCATTCTACAAATTCTCTCTGACTTTGTTAATTCAACTATTATTGTGCGCCAGCAACGTGCCAGGCACCATACTCCTCAAGGCTCTCAAGGTACAGAAGGAAGAGATGAAAGTCCCTACCCTCGTAGATCTTACTCTAGGAGATACACAGATAAATAAAACATCACAATAAATGGTTTTCAGACAGTAATAAATTTTACAGAGAAAAATAAGACAGAGAAGAGGGACTAGCAAATGAGGTAAATATCTTTTAAACAGCATGCTGAGGGAAGGCCTCTCTGAGGTGACATTTGCCCAAGCAAAAAAGCAAGTAATACAGATAACAGGTAAAAGCTCTCCTAGACACTTAAACCTGCCACACTATTGAGAACTCATTCTTTGCAAAGCCTTGCTGCATATAATGCATTAATTTCCTTTTAAACAAACTTTACTTGAGAACTGTGTTCTAAAGGAAGGAGCATATTCCAGGAAGGCAGTCATTGGTCAGAGTAAACACACTTAAAAATCAAGCCTATATGCCAAGACCAAATGAAAGTCTTTGTTTTGTAAATAGATTGTTTATCAAGCTTTCTCAAAAGAAAAATTAAAGGAACACACCATGCCCATTCAACGATTTCACCAAGGAATTTTGAGAGAAAAAAATTCCTATATCTTGTTCCTTACCTAGTAACCCAAGAGAGACTTGGAACAAATTCCCAAGTTCACTGGGCTGCTTTCATGTAACACAAGGACAATACATGATAGACACAGTGGGACTGTAAAGACTGCCTCGTATTTGAAAGACTATGAAGACGAAATATAAAAATTCAAAAGTGTAAATGAAATAGTTTTAAGTATCTTCAAATTCACCACTCAGTAGTAAAACCAGCTAGAGTTGTGAGGAGTCATAAACTCGAAAAGTGTGAAATAATAAGCAAAAGCACAGTAATTAAATATTTTGTATTCTTCCCACATTTTCCACTTTATTTTATAATGCTGGAGGGAAAAAATGTAAGAGTTTACTGTTGTATAAAAGTGACACATTCACTTTATGTCAAAACAAGATTCAATTTTAATGCAACTATCTCAATTGCACAAATTAACATTCTCCCTCAAGGCCCACACATAAGAAGCCTCTTATGGAGCTGATTAGAGAAAAAAAGACTGTAGCTACAATCTCTTCCTCACTTTAATATATACTATCATCAGTCTTTCTTTATAGAGTGCAATGTGGACACTATCATCAGAATGTACCAGCAGCATGTGTGCAACGAGTTTGAAGATTAGCAACAGCAAGAGTTTTGGAATTTCTGAAATTCAGGCTGCCTGCAAAGGACGACAAAGAAATTAAATCACAACCACACAAAAACTCACGCGTGAGTTATATGGTTTTATAGTTGGTTTGGGAAAAGGAGAGGACAGAGAGCACCAACCAATATGCCTGAGCAAATGAATATAAAACCTTAGACGCCTCAAAACAGATTACAACTAAATTAAAAGTCGTGGCCACAGCAGTAGTACAAAACAGATTACAACTAAATTAAAAGCCGTGGCCACAGCAGTAGTCAGAAAACAGTTTTTGTAAAGGGCCAGATGGTAAATATTTTAGGCTCTGCAAGTCATAAAGTATTTGTTAAACAATATATAAACAAATGAGTGTTCCAATAAACTTTATTTAAAAAGAGGTAGTGTGCTAGATTTAGCCAGCAGGCCATGTGCCAACACCTGGTCAAACACTAACAAAATACCACTTACAAACCAAAGAAGCAGTATGTCCCCATTCAACGCCTTTATACAAGGGGGTCCCCCCAAAAACAGAATTATCTTTTGGAGGGTAGGCCTCTTGTAGTACAGGTTTCCCCGACTAGGTCAGTGTTCTAAGAACCCACTGGCATCAATATACCAGCTAGTGTTGTGAAAGGCTATCCTCAGCTTCAGTGAATTTTTTTTGGAGATTCTTTCAATATGCTTGCCCATTTCATGTTGGGTGATTTATGAGCGCACCTGCCCACACTGCAGCTGAGTGTTCAGCAGTTTTTGAGCAAAAACAGCATGACCCCCATGCCCCACCCTCCCTATTCAACCAATCTCTTCTGGAGCGACTTTTTTTGTTTGTTTCCCAATGAAAAAAGTCCTCAGAGGGAAACATCTTGCTGATGTGGAAGAGGTAAAACAAAAATGGCAACATTATTAAAAGGCATCAAAATTGACGAGTTCAAAAACTTTTGAGCAATGGAAAGAGCATCTCAATGGGTGTATTGCATCAAAGAGTATTTTAAAGGCAACTGAAATTTAAACATGTAAGAATAAACAACTTTTTATAAATAAATTCCGGGGGTGGGGGTTGGATACCCCTTTGTATGTTTCACAAATGTTTTCAGCTAAAAAAAAAAAAATCTTAGTACATAAAAGTAATAGGGACTGTACAATATTCTCTAGACAGGAAATCAAATTAAATCCCTCTACAGATTAACTATATTACTTTTAGTTAGTCAGTTAATTTACCTGAATCTCAGACTCCTTATCTGTAGAAAGAGCCTAATAGTGCTCGTCTATACTATGAGTGAGGTTAGTGGAAGAACTGAAAAAATAATCCAGGTAAAGTACTTAAACCTGTTAACAGGCACACAGTAGAAGCCCTTGCTTCCTCCTCTTGCAGAGCTCCTGGGTCTCAAGAGAGACTAACCCCACGTAAAACACTTTAAAATCCATAAATGGCTAAACGAGAGGCACCAGGTACCCAGAGATGCTTTTCTGATGACTTCTTAAAATCTGTTGGTAGTTAAATTACAATTTTAAAATATAACATAATAACCACAAAAAAGAATCTGGAGGAACAAATACATAAATGTTAAGTGTACATATCCTGAGGATTACAGGGAATTTTCATTCCTAAATAATCTGTTTCTAAATCATAACTATTCAAACAATGAACAAATATTGCTTTTGTAATCAGGAACAAAACAGTATACACAGTATGTCTGCTTTAAGTTTCTCGTCATTCAATGTGTCACCAGTGAACTGGAAATGAGTAAGAACACATCATTTCTTAAATGTGTAAAACTGAAGAAATCTACAATCTTTACTAAAGTTCCCTAGAGTCAATTTAAAAAAAGTTAAAATACGAATATCTGCACCCATACATATGTGAGCATATATCACATGCACTACTCTTCAGCGATACTTACACATTATACCAGAGAAGTCTTTAACAAGTGTTTCACCATTAACGACTAGTCCCTGAAAGGGGATGGGGAATCACAGGCTCAACATCATATCAGGTAATTATACTATAAACTGTAAACCCTCTTGTACTTGTCAGCTTAGTGATCTCAGCTCTTTTTCTAAGGATCAGCTGTCTAGGCATGACAAACCTATCACTTCAACTGACATGATTTTTGCCATTCTCAATAGGGAAGCTTCCAAATCCACACAAAAAAGATGTGCAACTCACCCCACACACATCTGCCCCCAGTCCCAGTAGGGAGGGCAGCTCTTTGGGACTCAGTCAAGTATAAACAGAGGATTTTTGCCTGCAGGGAATTTTTATGGCAGAATGTGTTTTAAATGAATTTCTACGGTTGGGGATCCTGCTAAGACTGGACTACGGTCAATACTTCAAAACCCACAAAAATTAGGATGAGTATTCAGTGTGGAAAAACATGTAGGGTAGAAATGACAATGCATGCCCTGGCTTCCTGCAAAAGAGACAATACTCAGCTCTTCCTCAAGGAAAATAACAGGATCCAAAGACTCTCTTTCATTCCTACAATGCCTGGGCTGGTGGCTATACATGTATACATGTTATGTACTAGTTGGTGGGGTTGGAGGAGGGAGCAGGGAAACAATGTTGAGGCCCATAACATGTGGAGCAGTTAATTAGCTTTGCTCTGCTCAGCTATCACATGACACAGTTACTTCCTAGCCACCAAGAAAACAGCAAAGCACTGATCACAAATAGGGGTGGGGGGAAGTCACAGCAGGTAGATAGGACATAAAGGAAATGAAGAGTCCAACAAAGGAAAAAAACAAAAAAAGCAAGGAACACAGTGTATTAAAACAAAAGCCAAAAAATACTAGCATTCATTCACTGAGTTTATTATTTAACAATGCTGAATTACCCAATAGGCATAAAGATCCTGAGTTTAGGACAAAAACACACACAAACATAAAATCAAAGTAATTATCATGGGATAAAAAATGAGAACTCTTATCACAATAATAAAATCAAAAAATAATTTAAAATCATTCAGTAAATTAAGTTTTAAAAAATTAGAACTTTTGACATCCTCATCTTAAAGTTTACTTTGAAATTCATACAGGAAAGTATACCATAATCTTTTCAGTACTTAGGACCTCCTTTTCTTTACACATTTGTAATATATGTACAAAGACTCAATGATGGTAGATAATCTTCTAGCACATAAAGACTCAATAATGGTAGACTATCTCACATTTCTGAGATCCTAGAATAGTTCACATATTAAGTAAGCTATTGAGCTTTAGAGATTAAAAAAACGTGTGGGTCCCTACCAATTCAGTGAAGGACATGTACATGTAAAAAGATAATTATATAACAATAAGATGGGTACAATAACAATAATAAAATGTTACACAGACAAGGAAGGAACAATAAACCCTCTAGAAGATGGAGGGCCCAGACAATGATTACTGGAGGAGGCGAGTCATGAGGCTCGTTTCCCCAAGTAAACACAGGAAGAGAAGTATAGAGCAGAAGGATCAGTATGTTCCAGCACAGTGAGTTGCTGAGGACTACACAGATGAGTGAGAAGTACAGGCAGAGGGAGATGAGATCAGGAGAGGCACTCACGTCAATTGCAACTGCCATGCCTTAGAAACAAAGAAAGGAAGAGAAGAATACATACAAACCACTGTGACATAGCTCTACACTAAAAACATCATAGCCATTACATAAAGAAAAAATAAATGCATTGTAGCTAAGGGGGAAAAAAGAAATCATGTGAAACAACGGCAATGGTATCAATGAATCACTCCCCTTTTCTTTTTCTCTTTTAATAAGCTCAGTCCAAATTTTTGTCCGTTCACAACTGCAGACTCAAAAATTCACAAAAAGTAGCACTGGAAAAGGTCTGTAATCATGTCGCCTAAACTCAAACCCAGATAGAGTGAGTAATGGGGGAGAGGGTCACAGCCAATAAGGCCAGTAACAGCCAATAACCCCTACCATGGCTTCTCTGAGGTGCAGCTAGTTTCCCAATTTGCAACAGCACTGGAGACCTCATCCCAATCCCTATTCAAATCCCAACAGTCACAAGACCTTATAGGTAGAAGGGGTCTAAGAAACAGCTCAGATCAATCTTCTTATCCCAGGAGACTCACTGCCAATCTGCCCACTTCTGCATGTAAACTTGAACACCAGGACCTTATCACTCTGAGAAAATCTCTGTGCTACCCTGCTGCTACCACAGACTCAACCTTCCTGAAATGCAAATTTCATTCTGTAGCACCCCTTTTGGGATACCAATCCCTTTTCTTTAGAGGATGGCACCAAAACAGTAAGTAACCTAACATGACTCAAGAAAAATATAACAAAAAAATGTGATCACAGTTTTGGAGATGCATTTAACTCATCTTAATTTTTCTAGAGCTTCCAACCTCCAAGGCTTGAAGGTGAAGCCCTGTATCCTAGAGCCCTTATGCCCAGATGCTGCATCCAAAGACACACATGGCCAGCATAGCAAATAAGCTCACGTTTCCTCTGTGAAAAAACTAAATATATCTATTTTACACCAACTATTGATAAGCTACTGTGATGAATAATTGATATTAAAGGAAGGGATGACTGTAAAAGACTACAGATTGAAGAGAAGCTTCCAGTATTTAAGAATTATTTCACAATTCCTTATTTTTAAAAATGTAGGGATAAAAACAAGAATAGCAATATAATTCAGAGAAGGAGACAAAACGACTTAGATTTATGTTGTAACTCTGGTACTTACTGGCTGTATTATCTTAGACAAGTTACTTAACTGACAAGCTTTACGCTCCTCATATAAGAATAAAAGAGGTGTATAAAATGTTTATCACAGTGATAGACAATAAGAAAATACTCAGTATATTAAGTTCTTGATCTTATTGCCTGGCATGAATTACATGATAGCCTTTCAACACTGACCTTGTATAACATTCAACATATCTCCTGGACTATCCTAATCACTGTGCTGATCCCTAATTCTAAATAAAGGGTAATGTTGAGGGAAATGTAGATCCCCAAAATAGTACTCTATTAAGCATACCATTTATTGTTGGTAAGGTCTCAGAAGCTATACATGCCGCTCACGCTTATCCTCTGGTGCCTACAAATAATATTCAGGACCCACCATTACCTATGCAACCTTATTAAGCATTCCCTTCCTCCCACTTCACACCTTTCATCCAGCTCCTGCACACACCATCTGCATGCACCAACACTGGGTCCAGTGCTCATGCTAATGCCCTTTTCCTTTGCTGATTACTGATGATACTCTAACTCACACTATCAGCAATAAGTCACATACTGTCTTACATTTTTTCTTTTATTTCTGTGATTGCCTTCTCTCCTCAACATATTTATTCTAGTCTACTGCATTGTGAATGTCTACTGTAGCACGTCTCCACACCACTACTGCTCATGCCGCAGCGCCTGGCACAGTGCTAAGGCATCAATAAATACTAAAGAAATACTTGTTTGACATGAGTATCAGAGACAGAAATTAATCAGCAGCTCTTCTCCTCCATAGTTTAATGGCAAAGGATCCACAGCTATAGCTATAAGTACAAAAATCAGCGTATCAAAATAAAAATGTCTAAGATCAGTCTAGCCCCAGAAGGTAAATCCAGTTGCTCATTAATAACGGTACGGATCCTGCTAAGTGTTAAGAAATCAAGCCTGAAGCAATTTGCTTAATCTGTCAGAGAGGTAACAGGGACAAGAGTGGGGAAATTTAGCACTGTTTAACTAGACAACCTCAAAACAAAGGGGAAGACAAAGAGCTACTTAACACTATACTTAGGCTCCCACAAGATGGCTGGTACCTCTGGAAAGAGGAACATACGTACATGTTATTTCAATTCTCTTTTGGTGTTTAACACAGGCTTGTGGTTTCCTGCAAAAATGGTTTCTGCTACTTTGTAAAGATCTATATGTAGAAGAAAACTCCCAATAGTCATTCCACAGGTGAGAATTTTGCCACCAGCTGTATCCTGTTATCCAAAGGAAACGGAACTAGAAGCTGCCAGGAGGTTCAGACACAGGAGAGCAAGACCATAAATTTAATAAGTGCTGACACTCTTATCCCTATGGTAATAAGAATAAACTTTAAATTTAGAAAAATTCATGCACAGCTGGGCTTTATGTAAATTACCTTCAGCGGGGTTAAAATAGATATCCGGTTAAAAGACTGCCAAATTCAAGCCTTTATATTTCTTTCATCCTATCAACAAAAAGCAAGCAGCCCAATAGGCTAAACCAATTATAAACCACCTGGAAAGACTAACTATAGGCAAGTGAGCTCCCACACAAATGCAGACATTACAGAGCAGGATGACCTTACCTGGACAAATCCCAGAGCCTGTTACAAATGATTTCACAGTGACACACAGCCCACCTTTTTGGACACATTATGTGACAAAAAGTACTATTAGATGACTCCCACAAGTGGCAGGCAAAAGAGGTCAGAGACACTAAAAGTGCCAATGTTAGCTTTTAAAATATGAAAATGGTTCTCATGTCTTGAGGATAAATATTGCCAATGTTATGATTCCACACTACAAAACCTTTAAATTATCATCTTGAGAATAGTGACACTGGAAACACAAGCAAGGTGTTTTTTTAACCACTCATCAAAATTGGTAGAAAAAGTTTTAAACAATAAAGACTTCAAATAAGCCAGGTGTATACCTATAGTTCCAGCTACTTGGAAGGCTGAGGTGGAAGGATCGCCTGAACCCAGCAGGTCGAGGTCATGGTGGCCATGAGCATGCCACTGCACTCCAGCCTGGACAACAGAGAGACTCCAACTCAAAAAAAAAAAAACTTCAAATAAATTTTTATATGTCATAATTAAGTGACAATGCTACAGAGACAAAGAAAACTCTAGTATTTTCAGTAGTCCCCTATTACGAGTTTTTTGGTTTTTTGTTTGTTTTTTGAGTTGGAGTTTCACTCCATTACCCAAGCTAGAATGCAGTGGCATGCTCACGGCCACCTTAGCATCGACCTATTGGGCTCAGGCGATCCTTCCGCCTCAGCCTTCCAAGTAGCCGGAACGACAGGCACAAGTTACCATTCCCAGCTAATTTTTTTGATTTATTGTAGAGATGAGGTCTCACCAAGTTATCCAGGATGGTCACGAAGCCCTGGGTTCCAGAAGTCCTCTCGCCTCAGCTACAAGATTTTTTTTTAAGTATGTTATCAATTGCTTAAATGAAAAATTTTATTTCTAATGGGGAATTTCTACTCATAAAACACCCCTGGCCTAAGTAATCCCTTGGAAAGTCATTCTTGTTCTTTATAACATACCTAGAGCAGATTAAAAAAAAAATACTAGGATCAGTCAACTAAAAGCACATGAAAATCATCAACCCCATTTCTAACAATCTAGATGGCGTGTCAATATACACCTTGTAATAACATTAATATTTTTAGCAAAGAATCTATTTAACTACAAAAAAATTATGAGTATCCTTAAATAATGGAACTGTTTCTCAACCTCTCACTACATGGGAAAGGTATTCCTTAGTAATCTCTTCCAAGTAACGTGCTGGGCATACTAAAGAAAACTGAATCTGCATTCATAAGAGTCTACAGTAGAAGAAGAAGAAATGCCTATGGCTTTTCAAAATGGCAATTTATAAGAGCTGTGGCTAATTCTGTTTAGATATTAATAAAGATAATTCACTTTCATTTCTGACACATTGCTTCACAAAACAAACATAAGTTTAACAATGATAAAATAAAGAATTAGTAAGATTTCCCAGCTACTTGAGAGGCTGAGGTGGGAGGATCACTTGAGTTTGAGTCTAGCCTAGGCAACATAGCAAGAACTGTTTCTTAAAGAAAAAAAGAAAGAAAAGAAAATCATGTTTTGCAAATTCTCATAACGCCATCAATTCACTGAAAATACTTTAAGAAGAATGACTAAAAAAGATGTATTTTCATTAATTTTTTAAAAATACTATTGCCAGGCTAAATTTGGGTAACATTACTTGTTCTGGATTTAGAGATAACAGATTTAAGGAAAATTTAGTGGCTTTTTCCTGAATTTCAACTTTTCTGTACTCCTCTTTTGTGTGTGTGTGAGGGGGGCGGGGATTTGCTATGTTGCCCAGGCTGGCCTCTCAAGCAATCCTTTCTCCTTAGCCTCCTGAGTAGGTGGGTCTATATGTACATGCCACCATGTCCGGCTATGAATTTCTCTTAATGGTAAACTCTTAGAGGGCTACATATGTTAAAAACTTATATAATGCATGAGTAGAAAATTAACTTTCCTACTTGAACTAAGATAAAAAAAGAAAACTGTCATAAAATACAGATCTGCTGCTTTAAAACATTTAGTATTTCTAACTGTGTGTAAATATAAAATGACACTTACATAATAGAAATGCATAATGATGAATTGTTTCTAGTAAATGTGGAAACAGGCTATATTACTATGCATGTGGCACTTCAAATATTTAATATATATGAAATATACACAGGAATATAGCTAAAGAAGCAGCCAGACATCTACTGCACAGTACCCTTTTCTTTAAAAATTACTACAGTTCAAAAATTCAAAAAATACACACAGGGGTTGTATAAAATCACTGTTATAATAGAATGTCTCAGGTGCTAATAATTTGGTCATAATGAGAACAATTGGCTACTTTTCCTGAAAGCTGTTACAATCAAAAAGTAAATTAATTTAGGGAACAAAGACTAAAAGCTTCAGGACACACTGTCCTAAAAGTAAAGCTACCGCTTTGCAAGTTTTGCTAACTGGCGTAGGGGTGGAAGTGATTAGTAGGGACCTTGTGTACGTATGTTCAAAGGGCCTAGGTCATCAGGAAAACAATTTGATTTGAAAGAGGATGAGGAAGAGAAGATGTAAACCATGCAAACAAAAAGTATTTAAAAAACAACAAAAGGAAATAATTGAATTCAACAAATATTTGAGCACATACTCTAGACAGAGATTGTAGATAGAATAAACTATAAATAGTCCAAATAAACTTTCCAGAGAGTACTGAGACCGTGGCTTTCTGATTCTCCACATAAATTAAATAGGCCCCAATAGCAGCAAAGAGTGGTTCAGTGTTAGCCATGATTAGAAGATGACCAGAATTCAGACTGATCTGAAAGAGCAAAGAACTGAGGTTGTTCCAAAGTCCTGGAAATAGCAAAGCACAGAATCAATGAAATATTCCATGCCAACTGAAGAATGGATGGACTGCTTTGGTCATAGTAAGAGGGTCATGGAGAAGAAGAAGCTGAAACCTAGTACCTTGCTGGCTGGGGGCCTTCCTCCTCAGTATTTTAAAACAAAGTTAATAATCCCTTGTCTCAGAGAGCTGCTTTAGGTCAAATAAGATATCATCTGTGCACCAATTTAACACAATGGTGACCCAGAGTAGGAGTTCCCTAAACTTTCTCTTTCACTGACACCAGCCCAGTAAACAGGACACCTGACTTGGGATAACCAACAAGAAAAAGATAATAATGGGAGCAACTAGAAAATAAAATCCTCACTTCTTACTTGCTGCCAACAGCAAAAATCTTAAGAAATAGACCCCACTCAAATAACTACTATTTTGAAAGTTTAAGGTTAAACTCTCAGTGATGACAATTCTCTAAGTGACTTAAATGGAACTTTAAAAAAATGTTTTCAATTATCAAACTTGGGTTCAAGAACAGTTGTCTTTTGCGGCTGGTTCTCCATCAGTTGTGGTTAAAAACCACAAACCAATGGGTTCTCAGCCCCTATCCCATGAGGCAGAAGATCAGAGAATGTTTTTTATAGTTTTAAAAATGTATACCTGATTCTTTCTTTCCTTCTGCTCCCTTCCCTAAAAGGTGATACAATCAAACTAAAGATCACATTCTAGAACAAAACTGCCCCAGTGCCTACCACAGAAAGAACCTAATCAAAGATGAAGACTGAAGACCAACTGCTGACTCGACTCCACATTCTCTTCACCCTGCGCCCCTCCCTCCCCAACTTGACACATGAAGTTTCTACGGAGGAACTTAATGGTTTTCTAGCTTACATGCTTATATAGAAATAGGAACACTGCAAATGTTCAAGAATAGAGTAAAAGTATTATCAACTAGCTGCACTTATGCCACCTGATCTCATCCCCCATTATAGGATTCTTTCTGGCATCCGAAATCCATTTCTGAAACTCAAAGACATTTAAAATATACTCTTCCTTTCCTCTTTAGCTCTCTGAAGCATATACTGAAATAAACCCAGTGGTAAACATATACACTCACTAGTTTGCAGGTTTCATACTCATCAAATATCACACAATATACATGGACTCATTGACAGATAAGCCCTAGCCTTCTGTTTCAGTGTATGTTCTTCTCATTCGTTCTTCCAAAAAGTAAACAATTTAATTCTATAGTTCTGATATCTTACAGCTTACCAACTATGGAAATATAACTACCATCATCAGCACCATTTTTGCAGGAATTTATAAAGAATTTACTCTGTTCCGGGCACTACATTAATCTTTACATTAATTCAGTCTCCAAATGAAAAGACTGATGCTAAACAACCCGTGTAAAGTCATGCAGCTAGTAAGCAGTGGTAGATGTAATCTGAACCCAGATCTGACTCCAAAATTCATGCTCTTAACCTCTACACCATGACATGCTACCTCTCCTAATCTGTGCCAAGCCTCATGACCTCCATTTTTTATTTGGTGAATGAAAGAGTTCTAACTATGTAATCATGAAAGTTCTTCCCATGTCTAATACACCATAATTCCACATCCAGAAACACTGGGTACCTTAAAAATATAAACAGATGAGGCAAGGTAATTTTTGTGATTTGGAAACTAAACACAGTGAGGATCGGAAGGAAGAAAAATTCTTTTCATTTTTTTAAATGGAAAATGTTTCATCAAAATTAGCATTTCACTAATTATAAGATTGAGGAGAGAAGAGGAAGGCAGAGCTATATGGTTGCTTAAAGCTTCTTTGTAGACTAATTCATCAGGTTTACCTCTCCAAAACTTTCTACTGTAGATCCAGTTTACAGACGTGCCCTACTCTGTTTTCCAGAGTTGTCGGTATGGACTACAGAAAAAGTCATCTGCATAAATAACCAACAAGTAAAGCAACTCAATGGGCCAACACGTTCCTGCTGACATCCAAATGAAAATGTTTACAAGTTTAAGAATCAGCTGGGAATGGACTCTCTTCCACACAAACACAGGCATACATTTGCTAGCTGAAATCTGCTGTCCAAAAAATCAGTTGCTGTTATATGAGCAACTGAAACTTCCGAGAATGTTTTCCCCAAATTCTACAAAATTCTGATCAAAACCAATGCCCAAACTCAAGAAAGTGAACATGCAGTCTTTCACATTCAAAACCACATTAAAATGAATGAAATGTTTCTGTCAATACTATCTTAAATCTCACAAACTGCAAATACTAATGAGGAGTATACCATTCTAACACTTCGTGGCACATACTGAAAAGCACACTAGCTTGTCATACAGGTAATTATCAACCCTGAAATCTACTATTAAACTGAACAACAAAATTCAAAACAAATCAGTTACAGAGCAAGATTGGCAGACCAAAGATACATGTACCATGACCTTCCATTATAGACAGTGATCACTAAACCAAGTCAGAGCAAGAACAAATAAAGAATGCTGTCACCCACAGAATGTTTCCCAACTCAACCCTTCTCCATTCCTACCACCCGAATGAAATACCAGCGTCAGGGAATCTAAAATCTCAGTTATGATGTCTCCAATGAGACACTCCTTCTTCGCTGACAGTCAGACATGGGCTAACAGTCTGACTTCCAGCGCTAACAAATACTGTACAATCAAAAACTTCACTAGTACTGGTTGCTCTTACTAACCCCAAGGCAAGCTCTGCCTTTCACAGGCTCTAGTCAAAACAGAACCAAAAGAAAAACATTTTTAAAAAAATCCTGCCAACCAAATCAACCTATTCCCTTTATTTACAAAAACTTGAAACTGAGTTAGTTTCCTAAGAAACACTATGAAGTTAACTAGAGATGACAATAAATACACTCAAAGGTTTGCAAAATATTTTTTCATTAATATATATTTCTAAGTCCTATACTGCTTTTCTGAATGCAAAAGCAGAACTGAAGGGATCCATGAACACTAAGGCAAAAACAACAAAAACATTATGGTTATCAAATCCTTTAGAATGGATAAGTAGCAGTTTTGACACTTTAAGACCTCCACTATTTAAAAAGCCAATGAAAGGCTGGGCGCGGTGGCTCACGCCTATAATCCCAGGCCTTTGGGAGGCCAAAGTGAGAGGATTGCCTGAACCCATGGGTTCAGATCAGCCTGGGCAACTTAGCGAGATCTCATCTCTACAATAAATCAAAAAATTAGCCGGGCATGGTGGCGTGTGCCTGTAGTTCCAACTACTTGGAAGGCTGAGGCTGAAGGATCTCCTGAGCCCAGCAGGTCGAGGTTGCGGGGGGCGGGAGCATGCCAGTGCCCTCCAGCCTGGGTGACAGAGTGAGACTCCAAGTCAAAAAAACCCCAAAAGTCAACAAAGACAGACTACACTGTGTTAGACTTCTGCTCCTACAAATAAATGATTATAAATTCTGAACAAAATATAAAAGCAACCATTGGAAGGCACTGGAAGGGGATAAAAGCAGACTGAAAGCTGAAAGAAGGGGAAAGTATTGGTTAAGACTCACTTTTATATTGCTTTTCAACTCAGATCTCATGATACAGTAGCTAGAAATCAAGCAGAAAGCTGCAGCCTTAAAATCTGCATATAAATTTTGTCCAAATCCTTGGTAGACTCCTGAATTATACTAATACTAAGGAGAGTCCAAGGTTTCCAAGAAAAGACAGATACAGAAGCCCGAAGGAACACAGAACAAACTAAGGTAGGAGTTTGAATCCAACCTTGCTAGAACAAAAGTTAACATTATTCAAAGAACCTAAAGAACATAATGGTTTCTAAAGCAAATCAACCACAATGCACAGCATAAAAAAAATTCTAGATATGTGGAATCAAACATCTTACTGGCTCTCTAACAATGAGTTAAGTAAAACCTTCAATTCATTCATTTTATGTTTGCCTAACAGTCTTAATTTTATCTTTCACAAGCCACAGGCAATATCTGCAAATCATATATCTCATAAAGAACTTACAGCTAGAATTTATAAGAAATTCTTCTAAATCAATGAAAGAAAACAGCACAATTTAACATAGGCAAAATAAATAAATGTACATTTCATTAAGAAGATATGTGAATGGCTGGTACTCGTTAAAATATGCTCAGCATCAATGGTCATTAGGAAACAAAGTAAAACTATTATAAGATTCCTCCACACATCCAGAATCACCCTATTAAAGAGCTTGACTTCTCACTTTTCTTGCCAAATAACTCCAGGCCTAGATACCATCAAGATTATCATATACCAAACATTTAAAGAAAAAAAATTGCCAATTTTACACTGTCCAAATATGGGAGGGCGGCATCTTCCAACACATTTTACAAGGCCTGATACCAAAGCTAGACAAAGATGGTAAGAAAAATACAAGACAAGCCCCTGATAAACACAGACACAAACATCCTTAACAAAATGCTACCAATTCATATTCAGGAACATAAAAAACAATAATATACAATGACCAAATGGTGTTTGTTCCAGGAATTCAATGCTGATTTAACTTCTGAAAATCAATAAAAATCACCATATTAACAAATCAATAAAATTCACCACATCAACAAATTTAAAACAAAGACAAATATACAAATGTCTCATTAGACACAGAAAAGGCATTTGACAAAATTAAATACCCATAAATAATTTTTTTTTTTTTTGAGTTGGAGTCTCACTCTGTCACCCAGACTGGAGTGCAGTGGCCGCTCCTGGCCACTGCAGCCTCGCCTGCTGGGCTCCAGCGATCCTTCCGCCTCAGCCTTCCGAGAAGCCGGAATTACAGGCATGCGCTACCACGCCCAGTTGATTTTTTTGATTTATTGTAGAGATGAGGTCTTGCTGCCCAGGTGGGTCTCGAACCCGCGGGCTCAGGCAATCCATTCACCTCAGCCTCCCAAAGGCGCGGGATTACAGGCTGAGTCACCGTGCCCGGCTGATAATTTTTTTTTTTAAAAAAGCAAAACTCTCAACAAACTAGGAACAGAAAAGAAAACTTCCACAACCTGATAAAGGGAATCTATGGAAAACCTATAGCTAAAATCATACAGAAGGGCAAACGTCTGAATGCTTGCATCTAAGATAAGCAATATGACACGAACGTCAGTCCTCACCAATGCTATTCAAGACAGTACTGGCAGCCCTACTCAGTGCTGTAAGGTAAGACAAAGAAATAAGATGGATTAAGGGTAGAGAGAAAAGTAATGCTGCCTTTATTTGCAGACAATAGCAATCTACAAAAACCTACTAGAAATAAGTGATTTTAGCAATAAGGTGGCAGGGTACAAAGCAATATACAAGAATCCAGTGTATTTCTTCTATATGCTACAACAGACAACTGCAAGCTGAAATTTCGATTAATTACAACAGCATCAAAAACATGAAATACTTAAGGATAAATTTAATGAAGTAAGTGCAAGGCCTATATACTGAAAACTAAAAAACTTACTTTTTTAAAAAAAGAAAGGCCTTTAAAAATAGCTACATGCCGGGCTCGGTGGCTCAGCCTGTCATCCCGTGCTTTGGGAGGCTGAGGTGAGTGGATTGTCTGAGCCCGCAGGTTCAAGACCCACCTGGGCAACTTGGCGAGACCTCATCTCTACAATAAATCAAAAAATCAGCCAGGTGTGGTAGCGCATGCCTGTAACTCTGGCTACTCGGAAGGCTGGGGCGGAAGGATCGCCGGAGCCCAGCAGGTAGAGGTTGCAGTGGCCGGGAGCAGCCACTGTACTCCAGTCTGGGCGACAGAGTGAGACTCCAACTCAAAAAATAAATTAAAAAATAAATAAATAAATAAATAAAATAAAAATAGCGACATCATGGTAATACATTAGCTTCATATCATTTAAGGTCATCTATTCTACCAAATTGACCTATAAATTTAATGCATTTCTCACAAAAACTCCAGTAGTCTTTCTTAAGGAAAATGGCAAGCTAATTCAAAAATATTTACATAAACTCAAATGATGTAGAATATAAAATCAATTTTCAAAAAACAGAATTGGAAGGCTTACACTACCTGATTTCCACATTAACTAAAAAGTTGCAGTAATCAAGACAGCACAGTATTGGTTTCAGTACAGACATATCAAGCAATGAAAAGGAGGATCTGGAAATATACTCACACACTTATGGTCCATTAATAAGGACCTCAAAGTAATAAGGACTCAAGGTAATTCAATAAAGACAGTTTTTTCAATGGGACTGGAACAAGTTCTTATCCAGCTGTAGAAAACAAACTCCAACTCTTATCTCACACCATCTACAAAAGTTAACTTGAATAGATCACAAACCTAAATGTAAAAGAGAGAATTTCTCAAAGAAAACAAGAGAAAAATTTGGAATCTTGAGTTTGGCAAAGATTTCTCACATATGACACCAAAAGAACAAACTACATAGAAAAACACTGGAAACTGGACTTTCACAAAATTGAAAACTGCTTGCACTTCAAAAGACACAATTAAAAAGAATAAGATAAACTGGGGAAAACTATTTGCAAAACTTGTTTGATGAACAACATGTATTCAAAATACATTTTAAAACTCTTAAAACTCAATAAGACAAATATCCAAAAAGTTGGCAAAAAAAGAATACATCTTTCACCAAAAAATATAAATGCTCAATATTATTAGTCATCAAGGAAATGAAAATTAAAATCAGCATGAGACACCACTACACATCCACTAGCATGACTTGAATTTGAAAGACTGACAACACCAATTTTTAAAAAGTAAATAGAGTGACTAGAATCCTCATAAATTGATGATGGGAATGCAAAAATGTAAAGCCACTTTGAAAAAGTCTGGCAGTTTTATCGGCAGGCTGAAGTGGAAGGATCACCAGAGCCCAGCAAGTCGACACTGCGGGGGCCGTGAGTATGCCACTGAACTCCAGTCTGGGCGAGAGAGTGAGATTCCAACTCAAAAAAAAAAGAGAAAAAAAAGTTTGGCAGTTGCTTAATAAAGTTATAGGTATGCTAATAATATTACCCAGCAATCCTACTCTTATGTACTTACTCAAGAAAAATGAAAAGACATGTCTATACAAAAACTATATGCTAACATTCCTAGAAACCTGATTCATAATAGCTAAAAGCTAGATATCATCCAGATGTCTACCCAGCTGGCAAACAAATAAACATTTTGTATTATATTCATACAATGGAATACATCTCAGCAATAAAAGGGAATAAGCTACTAATACATGAAACTACATCAATGGATCTCAAAAGTATTACGGTAAATGAAAATGCCAGATGCTAAAAATCTACATATTGTATAATCTCATTCTTATTAAATTCTAGAAAAGGTAACACTAGTGACACAATGTAGATCAGCGTTGGCAGAGGCCCAGGAATAGAGGGAAAGGACTAATTACAAATGAGCAAGAAGACACTTTAGACTGATAGAAATGTTCTATAACCCAGTTCTGGTGGTGGTTAAATGACTATACACAGTTGTCAGAACCAACTACACGAACTAGGCACTTAAAATGGATGAATTTTATTGTGTGTAAATTATACCTAATAAAGCAGATTTTTAAACTTTTCTGAAAGCTTCTTCAAGCAATTCAACAGTCATTTAAAATGCTGTAATGCTCTGTGTCATTGTGTTGAACATCAATTATCATTATTCTATAGCTGGTCCTGGATAAGAAAATCTCAGCTTCCTCCACAATGAGGGCAGTAACAGGCTAGCAACAAGAGGTCAGCAATAAGTCACAAGGGGCATGGAAAGTGCATAAAACTAGGTAACTAAGATAATGCTGTACTTTTGTTTAAAAGCACTGAAAAGTGCATAGATAACAAGGATAAGAAAGAGCAAAATTACAGTGAAACTTAACCAAATGCAGCCACTCGATGTTAAGACTCCCAGAAAGCAAAAAACTGAATGTTTCTGAGAAGGTGCATCTCTGTTTCTCCCCACATCACCACAGAGACAAAAAATCACTGAAGTATCTTCACAATCAATGTCTGAAGCTCTGAACCTTTGTCTAATTGTCTGTTAGATGCATACTGGCTACTTCAAACAAAAGAAAGTGATTAGAGCATACCAACTTCATCAGAGTTACAAAATGAAAGGCAGATTGGGATGAGAAAAGTTATTCTAGAAAGGGAAAAGCTATTTAAAAATAAAAAACCACCATGAGTCTCTAAACTAGATAAGAATTTGGAAGACCCTTGTATAAACCACTTTAACTCTCTGGGTCTCATTTTATTCCTCCATAACAACAATTCCCAACCTTTTTAGAGTCAGGGACCAGTTTCACGGAAGACAATTTTTCCACAGATAGGAGTGGGGGCCAATGAGAAGTGGGGGATGTGCAGTCAACCCTCACTGCTAATCACCATCTCAGGCATTAGATTCTCGTAAGCAGTGCACAGCCTAGACCCCTTGCATGCGCAGCTCACAATAGGGTCCATGCTCCACTTATCTGTCAAATGCTCCACTTATCTGACAGAAGGCAGAGCTCCGCTCACCTCCTGCTAAGTAGCCTGGTTCCTAACAGGCCATGAACTGTACTGGTCTGTGGTCTAGAGATTGGGGGTGCCTGCTCTATAAAACAAACTCTATAAACCCCATGCTAATATTTTTAAATTTTCTGTTCAGGGATCTAATGAGTTGCAGTCAAAGTCTATGTGCATACTTGTCAACAGATGAGTTAGCTATTTAGTGCATGCTTAGTAATCATAGTACTCTTAGGCTGGAAGAAAAGAGGTCAAATAAGTCTCCAAGAGGTCAAATAATAAATCTTGCAGGTGGTCAATTCATCTTTAGTGATTGATACATCTCAAAATTGCAAATGCATCGGTCACTAAAATAACAGCCATGTTTCCAAGCAGCTATTCCAGAGGTGCACCAAGGGATAAACGCTAAACTTTACACCTGAAAACAGTACCTATCTCTACTGGATTAGTCTATTTGTCACAATCCAGAGCAATCTGGAAAGGAATAGCCCCACTGACAGTAACACCCAATGGTATAATATCCACTGTACATAGCAACTACAGTCCTAACTTTACATCTATCTATTCTAGAAGGTATTAAAATATACAATTTCTTATAAGCAGAGGCACTTTCTGGTTGTAATAAGGCTCGTACACACATATAGTGAGGTCTCTCATTTACCCTCTTAAACATTTGCACACCTAATAGAGACTGTTACTCTAAGGAAACGGAAATGAATCAATTGGTAGTCACAGCCCTGAAGAAATTCCCAATCTATTAAGTGAGATAGATATGTAAACATCTAATTACAAGGCAGTTATAATATTCTAGAAGTATTTGTGAAATACAAAGGGTGAAATGGGACAAACTTTACCTGCCCTGCCCCGCCCAGCCATACCCTGCTCTGCCCCATCTGGGGGTACCCTGCTCAGGGATGGGCCGGCAGGGCTATACCCAGCCTCCCTGGTTAACAGAGACTCAAGAAACCTCTGGGGTCCTGTTTTCTGATCATGTGATCCCAGGGGTACACACGAGCCCCTTGGGTGTCTGAACAGAAGGGCATGGGAGGGAGGGCTGCGCCTCTTGCAGCCTTGTTCTGCTGGTGTAGCCGGCAGCTGCCCACCCCCACCCCCCCTGCACCGCGGGCTCCTGAGTCGGCAGATTAAGCATTTTATAAATTGTATTTTAAATACATGTTTTAAACTTGTCAGATCCTTGTCCTCATTTCAGTCCCTGGCCTCCTACCTCTTGCTGTGGCTGCTCATTTAGCCGTGGGCACTATCTCTGCTCAGTTCCAGGGGGAGACTCTCTTCTTTGGTAGAGAACTAGGCTGGGTGGTTTGTGGGTGGGGGGCAAGGACTCACCCCCTCAGGGATCCAAGGGAAGGAGACCCCTGAGACCTGGGGTTCTGTCGGCGAGAGCATGGCTGGGGCCACCTGCCCTTCTGCATCTTCAGGGCCAGGTCCTGCCCTTATGTTCACCAAGCCCTAGAGCCAGTGGGGAGAGAAAAATTCCTCCCCCTGTCGGGCTCCCAGTCCAAAGGGGGAAACCCAGCCCTGTGCCGTGAGAGCACGTGGAAGGTCGCAACTCGGCATCCGGGGCATCTCTCGCAGGAACCTCAGCCCTAGGCAGGGCTTCGAGGTGGATCCCTGCACTCCGTGAGCTGAGTGGGGATGAAAACCTGGGGTCTTCTTGGCACCAGGCACAGAGGCTGAAGTTCTTGGTGTTTATTAGCTTTCTAGGCCACAAAAGCAAACCCTTGAACAGTGCCCCTGCCTGATGACCCATCTGTCTGCAGGCCTTGAACAGCTACTCCGAGTCAGGACTCCAGAGCGTCAGTGGGTTTGAGCCGACAGAGCTGAGCCACTTTCTGCTGTCAGAGCTGTGTTCCCTGGTGGGGGGGGGGGTTGTCAGGGGGGGGGGCCTTTGGCCCTTTCCCCATAGTCCTGCCAGGACATGAGCCATCCTTGTGTGCCACCCCTGTCTGTGTCCATGGAAATGATGGAGCTAGCAGTCAGATTTTGGGGCCTGATTTCAAGAACAGGGCTCCTTTCCTCCCAGGGGCCTGGAAGGGAACTGCTGCAGAAACCCTCCTCTCTGCCCAGTTGCTAAGCCTCATGTGGACCCATAGAAAACTAGCAGCCTCCAGCACACAGTGCCACTGTGTCCTGGACGCTGGGAGGTGTGAGAACTCTGGCTTCAATGAGACAGTCTGCCTGGTCCACAGGCCCTCAACAAAGGTTAGCTTCTTCTCCTTCCGCCCTTTCTCCTCCCTGGAGCAAGCAGTTTCCTGGCCATCACCCCTTGGAAAGAAGGTTTCCTAGGCATTAGGCCGGGGCCTCTGAAGGAAAGCAGTGCGAGAGCCTGGGCTGGGGCCCTTGCCCTCTGGACACCCACCTGCTTCCTTGGGACCCTGACTGGAAGAAGAGGCTGTGGATGTCGAGGCCCAGGCCAGGGAGGGTGTACTGATCCAGCACGTGGTGTTTGTCCTGCTTCTGACGGACCATCTTGTCCAACCGCGGGCAGAGCGGGATGCAGGGCACCTGGGCATAGGGACTCTGCAGGTTGGGAGCTGGTGAAAGGAGGTGAGAAGAGGAATGCTGCAGAACATGCCCAGCCGAGGGAGACAGGCCAGACGAAGTCCTAGCTTTGCCACGGAATGAGCTGGGTGGTTTTGGGCAAGTCACTTAACCTCTGAGCCTCTAAGCTAGAGACGATAGTGGCACTCACCTCACAGAATTGATGAGGATTAAGCGGGTAATATGTGCAAAGCACTCAGCTGAACACTGAGCACAGAATAAGGGCTGATACAACTTAAAAAGGAGATGTCTTTGTTTTCGTTTTTGTTTGAGTTGGAGTCTCACTCTTGTCACCCAGGCTGCAGTGCAGTGGCACGCTAAGGAGCAGATATCTTTGTGATGGGCCCTGGCAAAGTCTGGAAAGCACACGCTAGTAAGACCTCAAAGCCCCTGCCCCATCACTTGGCACAACAAGAGACTAATAAATGGTACCCAGGCAAGGGAGGCAGCCTTGCCCAGTGGGAAGAGCATAGACTTTGGAGTATCAGCTCCCTTTCCGATACACTAGCTGGGGCACTTGGGCAAGTTGCTTAAACTTCATGCCAGGCTCGGTGGCTCAGCCTTTAATCCCACGCCTTTGGGAGGCTGAGGTGAGTGGATTGCCTGAGCCCGCGGGTTCGAGACCCGCCTGGGCAGCGAGACCTCATCTCTACAATAAATCGAAAAATCAGCCGGGCATGGTAGCACATGCCTATAATTCCGGCTGCTTGGAAGGCTGAGGCGGAAGGATCGCGGAGCCCAGCAGGTGGGAGGCTGCGGTGGCCGGGAGCGGCCACTGCACTCCAGTGTGGGCGACAGAGTGAGACTCTAACTCAAAAAAATTTAAAAAAAATTCATCGGTTTCTGTTTTATGATCTATAAAGTGGTAAATACGTGATCGCAAGGATTCAACTCAAGCACGACTACAAAGGGCCTAGCAGTGACTGACCCCAGTGGGTGTTCAGTCAACAGTGAGCTGGGATTGCTGATTTCGCTGCGGCTCCTCCCTTCTGAGCCCTGGCTTTTGGGACCAACCGTGCTCAGGGTTCAGGCAGGAGGGGAAGAGTCCAGAGCAGGAGGCCTGGGTTGTCATAGGGCTGGATGTGGAGCAGTGACTCGGCCCATGTATTGATGCACACAGCCAAGCCCAAAGGGAGGCCTCAGCTCCCTGGGTCTGGCTATGTGGAGGCCCTGGGAAAAGAGGCCAGGCGGGCTGGAGAGCGGACCCCCCCCAGCCCAGCTCACCGTGCCCCGGGCCCTCACCATAGTTCTGCTTGAGCTGGCTCAGGATCCTGAGGACCCTTCGTTCTGGAACTTCCAAGCATTCTGCCTGCTGGGGGTTGAGGGGAAGCTTCCTCCGCGACCGCAGCCGGCCTATGGCTGATTTCATCTCTTGGGCCTTGTAGGTGCCTTCCTTCAGCTTCTTCTGGTAGTAGCTGGGGAGGCAGGGCCCACCCAGCTTAGCCAGGCTGTGTTTAGTTTACCCCACTCCTGAGCCCCTGTTCTGTCTAGCCAGCTCTGAAGCAGCAACACAAGCCCGGGAGTTGGGAGATCTGGAGGCTAGTCTGAGCTTTGCCCATAACTTTCTGTGAACGTAGGCAAGTCACTGCCCTGCTCTGGATCTCAGTCCCCTAAGTAAAATGAGGGGAAGAGGTTATCTCTCCCCTGTCACTGAAAGTCACTTGACTTCTCTGAGCTTCAAGTTTCCCCTGGATAAAATGAATTGTCCACATGCTGTAGGATTAAATAACAAGGCCCGTCAAGCACCCAGCACAGTGTCTGGTGCATAGAAAGAGCTTGGTACTGGCTGGGGCATGGTGGCTCACGCCTATAATCCCAGCACTTTGGAAGGCTAAGGTGAGAGGATTGCCTGAGCCCACAGGTTCAAGACCAGCCTGGGCAACTTGGCAAGACCTCATCTCTGCAATAAAAATCCAGAAATTAGCCAGGCATAGTGACGCGTGCCTGTAGTTCCAGCTACTTGGAAGGCTGAGGCGGAAGGATCGCCTGAGCCCAGCAGGTCAAGTGTGTGCTGCTGCACTCCAGCCTGGGTGACAGAGTGAGACTCCTACTCAAAAAAAAAAAGCTTGATACAGATTGCCTGTGATTTTATCACTGATACTTTTACACAGATATACAAGTGCTCTGTAGCTGTGCAGTTAACTGCTGCTCATCGTCCAGATTTCAGCCTAAGGACCATGTCCTCCGGAAAGTCGTCTCTGCCCTTCGCCCTCCCCGCCCTCTACCCAGGCTGCACAGGCTCTTGCTGTGGGCTCTGCCAGACACATATTCCATCATCGCCCACAACCCACTTGCTTTTCTTATTGACCTCTTGCCTTTCTTCCGCTAGACTGCAACACCATCACTCAAAAATATTCACTGAGTGTTCACTGTGTGCCGGCCACTCTTCTAAGTGGAAGACATCCCACGCAGGGCCCCTGTGTCTCAGCCCCCCCCTCACTGCAGTCACTTCCACACGGGGACAGCCCTGCCAGCCTCCACCTCAGGCCTGAGCCTCTTGTTTCCGGCTCGAGGGCTTCTCCGCTGCAGGTGAAGCCCAGAAGTGCAGGGGAGTGAAGCACCTGTGGGACCACCCTTGACCAGAGACTTTCATAGATGCAGGGCTCCAGGTTTTCCCTTCTCTTCTGACAGTTCTAAGCTGCTGTTCAGTCTCCCCAGGAAGGGACTCACTCCTAGCTGGCTCAGTAACACATCCTTGTGTTGGCTGCTTTTCCTTCATGAGTCACAGACCTGACGGGAAAATCAGGCCATAAACACATACACTAAAAGGCAGTACCATGTCAGCAGTGATGGGTGCCCTAAGGAAAAGCGAAAGCGGGAGGTGTAGGGATGAAGGGCTGGTCCGCTCAAGGTGGTCAGCGAAGGTTTTGGGGGTGACCTTTGAGCACGATGAGGGAACACACCAAATGGGCATCTGGAGGAAGAGTCTTCCAGGCAGAGGAACAGCATGTGGAGAGGCTGGGTGGTGCAGAGAAGAGCTTGGAGAGCTCGGGACAGAGAGGGTGATGGAGGGTCCGGGGCCTGGTGTGTGAGGGAGGGAGAGAGGACGAGGTGTGGGTGGCGAGATGGCAGGGCCGCATCGTCTGGGGTTTCGTGGGCCGTGGTGAGGGGTGGACATGCTGCTCAATGTGGGGAAGCCTTTAGGCCCGAAGCCAGTGACTCTGCCGGGGCCTCTGCCTATCCTTGGAACCTGGGATTTGGGGTTGTAATGGGCTGCACAGACTCAACATAGAAAACGAATTCCAGGGCCTCACACAGTGGGAGATTGGTTCTGGATCCCTTGTGTGAAACTAAGACCCCCAAAAGCAACGCCCTGAGTAAAAAGATGGACGAGAAAATAACTTCACCCTACAGGAGTCAACTGGACATGAGCAGAGACAACTTTCTTGGCCACAATTTTAAAGAAAGCTGCTTGCTCCCCACTTCCTCTTTTCCCCTTCTTGTGGGCTTGACTTCAGATGCGGTGTTGGTAAGTTGGTTTAGGACTGACTAGGGAATGGTGGACAATATATTGGAAAGGAACTGGGTGCCTGGGCAACTCTGTCTCCCTGCCTGCTTCCTCCAGACTGTCAATAGAAGAGAAAAATAAACTCCTATTTTGTTTGAACTATAGTATGTTGGGACCTGTTCCTTAACTAAGACACCAACCCAGAATTCTGCACCCAGCTGAACTATTCAGTAAGTGTAAGGGTAGAATAAACACATTTGCAGATGTGCAAAGCCTCAAAAATGTTGCCTCCCATGCATCCTTTCTCAAGAAGCTATGGGAGGATGAGTTCTTCTAAAATGAGGGCATACACCAAAAGAGAAAAGGAAGATGTGCATACAGAAAACAGGAGAGCCAAAGGTAAAGGAAAGTGCTAAAGGGAAATCCCGTGATGGCAGTGCAAGTGCCATAACAGACAACCAGCTTAGATTGGATCACTGTCACTTGAAATTGCCAGGCGCGGTGGCTCCCAGCACTTTGGGAGGCTCAGGCGAGAAGATTGCCTGAACTCGAGTTCGAGACCTGCCTGGGCAACTTGACAAGACCTCGTCTCTACAATAACTCAAAAAACATTTGGGCGTGGTGGCACACACATACAGTTTCAGCTATTCGGAAGACTGAGGCAGAAGGATTGCCTGAGCCCAGCAGTCGAGGAGGCGGTGGCCGTGAGCGTGCCACTGCACTCCAGCCTGGGCGACAAAGTGAGACTCCAACTAAAAAAAAAAAGAAATTTTGAGAGCTGGCATCACTACCTCTATTGTTGAATTACTGCCTTTATGACCCAAAAGAGCCACTGGGGAAAGAGGAATTCCTGCAAACCAAGAAATAGATCAGGAAATGAGACTTCAAGTCAGAAGAAAGGAAGAAATAATCCCTAGGATACAGCCAAGTCCCAGGATGACAGCTCTGCAACAGGCTGACAATGCAGCTGCTCCAAAATCAAGAATGGATTAATTAAAATATGCCTCCAAGATAAACTCTAGGAAGCTGCAGGAAGAGTTGTCAATGGATACAGAGAAGAAACTTCAAGGTAATTGTCAGCTTAAGAATTTTAAAAAATTGCCGGGCTCAGTGGCTCAGCCTGTAATCCCGCACCTTTGGGAGGCTGAAGTGAGTGAATT